>NW_026781818.1:0-174297 GCF_030144855.1 Hypanus sabinus
TCGGCCGACCTCACGCCTAGCCCGGAGCGAGGGTTTTTACGGCGCCGGTAACCCCGCCTTCACCCCTTCTCCTGCCGGTGGAAAACGGTCCCGCCGGGTTTGGTAGCTGAGACCACACGTGCGGCCGGGAGCTGGGCTCGGTTGTCAGGGGCTGTTTGAGACACAAGGCAGTGGGAGCGTTTAATCGATCGTGGGAGTCTGTCCCCAGTGCACCCCCAGCTGGAAACAACCTAAAGGAACCTAGAGGCAGGTACATTAGGGACATTTCAGAGGACACCTAGATAGGCACGTGGATGGTAGAAAAATCGAGGGTTATGTAGGAGGGAAGGGTAGATTGATCAGTCAAAGAAATTTTATTATCAAAGCACATATATGTTACCACATACAACCGTGAAAATTCATTTTCTGTATCTATAGAATAAAAACCATGACAGAATCAATAAAAAAACACACTAACTCGGGCGTTCTGCCAGAGTGCAAAAGACAACAAACCTCGCAAATACACAAGGAAAGAATACTGATAGTAAATAAATTAGCAATAAATATCGAGAACGTAAGATGAAGAGTCCTTGAAAGTGAGTCCGGAGGTTGTGGAACATTTCAGTGATGGGGTGAGTGAAGTCATCCCCTCTGGTTCAGGAGCCTGGTGGTTGAGGGGTGATAACTGTCCCTGAACCTGGTGGTGTGGGTCCTGAGGCTCCTGTACCTCCTTCCCTATGGTTGAGGGGTGATAACTGCCCCTGAACCTGGTGGTGTGGGTCCTGAGGCTCCTGTACCTCCTTCCTGATGGTTGAGGGGTAATAACTGTCCCTGAACCTGGTGGTGTGGGTCCTGAGGCTCCTGTACCTCCTTTCTGATGGTTGAGGGGTAATAACTGTCCCTGAACCTGGTGGTGTGGGACCTGAGGCTCCTGTACCTCCTTCCTGATGGTTAGAGGGGGTGATAACTGTCCCTGAACCTGGTGGTGTGGGTCCTGAGGCTCCTGTACCTCCTTCCTGATGGTGGAGGGGTGATAACTGTCCCTGAACCTGGTGGTGTGGGTCCTGAGGCTCCTGTACCTCCTTCCTGATGGTTGAGGGGTGATAACTGTTCCTGAACCTGGTGGTGTGGGTCCTGAGGCTCCTGTACCTCCTTCCTGATGGTTGAGGGGTGATAACTGTCCCTTAACCTGGTGGTGTGGGTCCTGAGGCTCCTGTACCTCCTTCCTGATGGTTGAGGGGTGATAACTGTCCCTGAACCTGGTGGTGTGGGTCCTGAGGCTCCTGTACCTCCTTCCTGATGGTTGAGGGGTGATAACTGTCCGTGAACCTGGTGGTGTGGGTCCTGAGGCTCCTGTACCTCCTTCCTGATGGTTGAGGGGTGATAACTGTCCCTTAACCTGGTGGTGTGGGTCCTGAGGCTCCTGTACCTCCTTCCTGATGGTTGAGGGGTGATAACTGTCCCTGAACCTGGTGGTGTGGGTCCCGAGGCTCCTGTACCTCCTTCCTGATGGTTGAGGGTGATAACTGTCCCTGAACCTGGTGGTGTGGGTCCTGATGCTCCTGTACCTACTTCCTGATGTCAGCAGTGAGAAGAGAGCATGTCCTGGGGTGGTGGGGGTCCCTGACGATGGACGCTGCTTTCCTGTGACAACGCTCTTGTGTAGATGGCTCAATTAGGTCTACACAACTGTGAGATGAAGGACCTTTCTATGTTTTTGTTCAATCATCTCAACTGACTCTCTTTGTCTGACCCTCCACCTCCTCCTCCTGCCCATCCTCCCCTCCCCTCGTTTTCTCCTCCCTCCAGCACAACGTCATCACGGGACATTCCTCGCACTCCAGCTGAAGGACACCCCCCCCCCCCCAACCCCGTCCCAGCCGAGGACCGGACACCAGTCCAGTGTATCCGCCCAGGAGTACTCAGAGGTCAAATCGTCAGCATTTCGGCAGCCGAGCAACAATCCTCACCTCCTCGACCCCCCCCCCTCCCCCTCCCCGCTGTCATCGATACTCAGTGGGAGCGAAGTTTGGACAATCTCTGATCTGCCTCCCAGTTCTGCACCGGTTCCTCTATCCCAGGTTGTCGTCTGCTCTCTGTCCCCTTTGGTCCTGTTTTCTGACGTTTAAAACTTTAATAAAATTGTTTGTTCGGCACAGTCACTGAGTCGTGCAGTGGGGAAACCAGTCCTCGACAACCACGTTCCCCATCCAGGCCGCCTTTGACGCCTGTCCCTCGCGAGAACGCAATGCCGAAGCGTCACTTGGAGTCTTGTGGCCAGATTTGTGCCCCTTATGCTAGAAGGGACGTGCTGACATTGGAGAGGGTCCGGAGGAGATTCACGAGAATGATTCTGGGGTTGAACAGCTTGTCATACGAGGAGCATTTGGCTGCTCTGGGCCTGTCACTGGAATTCAGAAGAATGAAGGGCGACCTCATTGAAATTGATCAAATGGTGAAAGGCCTCGATAGAGTGGATGGGGAGAGGATGTTTCCTATAGTGGGGGAGTCTAGGACCAGACGACACAGATAGAGTGGATGTGGAGAGGATGTTTCCTATAGTGGGGGAGTCTAGGACCAGAGGACACAGATAGAGTGGATGTGGAGAGGATGTTTCCTATAGTGGGGGAGTCTAGGACCAGAGGACACAGATAGAGTGGATGTGGAGAGGATGTTTCCTATAGTGGGGGAGTCTAGGACCAGAGGACACAGATAGAGTGGATGTGGAGAGGATGTTTCCTATAGTGGGGGAGTCTAGGACCAGAGGACACAGATAGAGTGGATGTTTCCTATAGTGGAGTAATCTAGGACCAGAGGACACAGATAGAGTGGATGTGGAGAGGATGTTTCCTATAGTGGGGGAGTCTAGGACCAGAGGACACAGATAGAGTGGATGTGGAGAGGATGTTTCCTATAGTGGGGGAGTCTAGGACCGGAGGACACAGCCTCAGAATAGAGGGATGTTTATTTAGAACAGAGATGGGGAGAAATTTCTTTAGTCAGAGTGGAGAATCTGCGGAATTCATTTCCACAGTCATTGGGTATATTTAAAGCAGTAGTTGATTTGTTCTTGATTAGAAACCTGGAAAGCCTGCAGCATAATACAGGCCCTTTGGCCCACAAAGTTGTGCCTACCTCAGAAATTACTCGGCTTACCCATAGCCCTCAATTTTTCGAAGCTCCATGTACCTGTCCAAAAGCCTCTTAAAAGACCCTATCGTATCCACCTCCACCACTGTCGCTGGCAGCCCTTTCTTATCCCCTGAGGCCAGAGGTCATTGGGTATATTTAAGGCAGAGGTTGATTGGTCAGGGGATAAGACAGGTGTCCAATTAACGAACCAACTGGTCGTCTTTGGACTGTGGGAGGAAACCCGAGCACCCAAAGGAAGGGAAGGTAGAAGCTCCTGGCAGACAGCAGCGGGATTTGAGCCTATACACTGAGCATGACACACCCGGCCACCAACGACAGCCGCCACTCACCCTTCCCCGCGCTGCACCCGTGGATCCTCGACAGCCGCCTCAGGGGAGAAAATCGCGCCCTCAGGGGAGTAATCGCTGTGCCTCAGCGTAATGATTTGATCTGCAAGCGTGCAGGAGGAGCTGACTAACCTCTCCGGAGACTGGAGGAAGATAGCAACTATGGAGTGTTGGCGGGGACGACCGTAAAGGGATGGGGCACAGTTACAGCAGGAAATCCGACACGCAGAAGAGCTCTCGAGGGTCTTAAGTCCACGGCTCCCCGAAAGTGGCCGCACAGGGAGACGGGGTGGGGAAAGAGGGCTTGGACAGGAGCCAGGAGGTCACGTTGCAACTGTATAAAGCTCCAGTCGGGCCGGACAGACCGGGGGTGTTGTGTGCCGTTCGGGCCCTCGCGTTTCAGAGGGTTCAGCAGGGTGCGGCCTGGATCAGAGAGGGCGGAGAGTTGGGACAGGCTATAGTTGTTCTCTCCGGGCAAAACACACAAAATGCCGGGGGATCAGCGGGTTGCAGGCTGCGTCGGTCGACGTTTCGGGCTGGGACCCTCCGTCAGGACTGGGGGGGGGGGGGGTCAGGGAGGGAGAAGTACAAGGTGGCAGGTGATTGGTAAACCGAATAAAGGGCTGGAGAAATGGGGGGATCTGATTGGTGAAAGAGGTCAAGGGCTGGAGAAGGGGGGATCTGATTGGTGAAAGAGGTCAAGGGCTGGAGAAGGGGGGGATCTGATTGGTGAAAGAGGTCAAGGGCTGGGGAAGGGGGGATCTGATTGGTGAAAGAGGTCAAGGGCTGGGGAAGGGGGGATCTGATTGGTGAAAGAGGTCAAGGGCTGGAGATGGGGGGATCTGATTGGTGAAAGAGGTCAAGGGCTGGGGAAGGGGGGATCTGATTGGTGAAAGGAACAGGGCTGGAGAAGGGGGGATCTGATTGGTGAAAGAGGTCAAGGGCTGGAGAAAGGGGGATCTGATTGGTGAAAGAGGTCAAGGGCTGGGGAAGGGGGGATCTGATTGGTGAAAGAGGTCAAGGGCTGGAGATGGGGGGATCTGATTGGTGAAAGAGGTCAAGGGCTGGGGAAGGGGGGGATCTGATTGGTGAAAGCGGTCAAGGGCTGGGGAAGGGGGGATCTGATTGGTGAAAGAGGTCAAGGGCTGGGGAAGGGGGGATCTGATTGGTGAATGAGGTAAAGGGCTGGAGAAGGGGGGATCTGATTGGTGAAAGAGGTCAAGGGCTGGAGAAGGGGGGATCTGATTGGTGAAAGAGGTCAAGGGCTGGAGAAGGGGGGGATCTGATTGGTGAAAGAGATAAAGGACTGGAGACGGGTATCTGATTGGTCGAATATCCGGGTGTAGGGCCGGTCACATGACCCCCCCCCCCCCCACCGAAGCGCGACCCAGGCGGGTAGTTGGGCCATCACGTGACACTCGCCTCGAGCGGCACGCGACCTGCGGGGAGCGGCAACGCGCATGCTCAGCTCCGAAAGGTGCCAACGGCGACGACGGCGGTCTTTTCGCTCCGCCAGCCTCGCTGTTCCCCCCCCCCGTTCCGTTGTATCCGGGCGTCAGAGAACCCGACACACCGTCCCCCTTACCCACCGAAAGCCCCCCGCACACCGGCAGAGGCGGCGGGTGAGCGAGAGAAAGCGCGGCCGGGTCTGGGCCTGGGCTGAGGGGGCGGGGAGGGAAGGCTCTGCGCATGCGCGCGACTGATTTGGGGACCCGCCTCCCTTCTGACGTCGTCCCTGTCCCGGAGCCCCGCCCACTCGGCGGTCTGCCCCGATGTTGCGTCATAAGGAATCCCGCCCGCGTCACAGAGACTCCTCCCACCCCAACATTGAAACCCCTCATGCCAGTCGGCCGCTCTCCCTCCCCTACACCCCTCCCCGTCTGCCTCACCCCCTCCCTCCCCTCACCCCCTCCCTCCCCTACACCCCTCCCCATCTTCTACATCCCACCCTGTCTCTGTCACCTCCCCCCTCCTCTACACCCCTCCCTTCCTTACACCCCTCCCCCAGCTCCCTTGCCACCTCCCTGCCCCGTCTACATCCCTCCCCATCTAATACATTCCACCCCCTCTGTCACCTCTTCCCACCCCCTCCCTTCCCTGCTTCCCTCCTCCAGCTCCCTCGCCCCCTCCCTGTCTTCGTCACCCCACCCCTCCCCCCCTCTGCTACCCCCTTCCTCCCCCACACCCCTCCTTGTCAGCGTCACCCCCTCCCTCCCCTACAGCCCTCCCAGTCTCCGTCACCCCTCCCTGCCCTACACACCTCCCCGTCTCTGCCACCCCCTCTCTCCCCTACACCCCTCCCCGTCTCCGTCACACCCTCCCTGCCCTACACCCCTCCCTGTCTTTGTCATCCCCTGCACCCATCCCTGGCTCTGCCACCCCCTTCCTCCCCTACATTCCTTGTCTCCATACCCCCCTCCCTCCCTCCCTCCCCTATACCCCTCCCCCTCTCCATCACCCATTTTCTGCCAAACGCCCCCCTCCATCACTGTCATCCCCTCCTTCCTCTGCATTCCTCCCCATCTCTGCTACAGTCTGAACCCGGGTCCTTGACACGCGAGTGGATCTCGGGGAAACTTTTTGCCTCCTTGCCTACAGCTGAATGTTCCTCCTGCCTCCCCGTCCCGTGGTTGCACGGAACCCTCAGTTCAGCCACGGTGTCGTCCCCACCCCCTCCCGCTCCTCTGCTGCTGTTTTGAACACACATGATCTTCTCCGCAGCCAGCCCTGCCAAAGCTCTCTGTCTCCTGCTCTCTCACACAGAGCTTGCTTGGCTTCTGATCGTCACCATGTCAACAAAGGTCTTAAGCAAGGAACTGAGCTCAATTGGGGTAAGAGACCGCTCTCCTCGGCAGCCAGAGTCGGACTTGGGGTGCGGGTGGTGGTGGCTGGGTGGTGCTGTTGTTGTGAGGTTGCACGTCGTCCTTCCCCTAACCCTGCGATTTCGGGACTGCCAGCCGCAGAGCCTCGAGGGGGCTGTCCCTTGCCCCTGCATTCGGTCGCGATCATTCTCATCTTCTGTCAAGGATTGCCTTCCTTGTGAAACATATCCTCACCTGGGACTGTCCGGGTCAAATGTGCATTCACTCGCAACATCCACCTGTAACTAGCAGGATCTAACCCCCAACTGGCAAAATTTGCCCTTAACTTGAAGATCTACCCTTGACTAGAAAACTTTATACTTAACCAGCAAAATCCAGCCTTGACTAGAAATCTCTGTCCTTAAGTAATTGAAAAATGTATGTTAACTAGCAAAATCTATCCTTAACTTGCATCTCTACCCTTAACTAGTAAGATTTACCCTTTATCTTTAACTAGCCAAATCCATCTTGACTTCAAAGGATATTAACTAGCAACATCTACCACCCATCCACCCCCTACTTCTCAAACTCAAACCCTTAGCAAACACATTTCACCCTTAACTTGAAAGATATCCCTTTGGCTCGTGAAATCCACCCCATGACTTGCAAAATCTTAACCAGGAAAATAAACTTAGCTTTAACAAATCTCTTTACCTGGCTGAACCGATTCTTCACCCGTTCATGACTGGTAAAATCTATCCTGAACTGGCCAAATACATTCTCGGGTGGATTCAGAATTGGCTTGCCTGCAGAAGGCAGAGGGTCGTGGTGATACTTTTTGTAGTTTTTGAAGGATGTGGAAGCATTGGAAAGGGTACAGAGGAGATTTACAAGGATGCTGACTGGTTTAGACAGTATGGATTATGATCAGAGATGAAGGGAGCTCGGGCTTTACTCTCTGGAGAGAAGGAGGATGAGAGGAGACATGATTGAGGTGTACAAGATATTAAGGTGAATAGACAGAGTGGACAGCCAGTGCCTCTTCCCCAGGACACCACGGCTCAGTACAAGAGGACACGGGTTGAAGTTAAGGGGAGGGAAGTTCAAGGGGGATATTAGAGGAAGGTTTTTCACTCAGAGAGTGGTTGGTGCCTAAAATGCACTGCCTGAGTCAGTGGTGGAGGCAGATACACTAGTGAAGTTTAAGAGACTACTAGACAGGTACATGGAGGAATGTAAGGTGGGGGGGTTACATGGGAGGCCGGGTTTGAGGGTTGGCACAACATTGTGGGCCGAAGGGCCTGTAATGTGCTGTACTGTTCTGCGTTCTATGTTTTTTAACTTAAAAGTTAATCTGTGGTGAGCTGAAGTTGTATTTAATTAGCAAAATCAACCCTTAATTTGCCAATTTCAACCTTAACTAACCATACCTAGCAAAATATATACTAAATTTGCAAAACCTATAACCAACTTTATAAAAATGCCTATGCCCGACAAAATATACCCTGAACCTGCAAAATCTATTATTGACGAGGAAAGTGGACATTAACTAGCAAAGCCTAAGTTTAACTTGGTAAAATATGCCATTGACCAGAAAATCAAATGCTTGACTTGAAAAA
Organism: Hypanus sabinus; assembly: GCF_030144855.1. Classification (NCBI taxonomy): domain Eukaryota; kingdom Metazoa; phylum Chordata; class Chondrichthyes; order Myliobatiformes; family Dasyatidae; genus Hypanus; species Hypanus sabinus. The sequence goes on from NW_026781818.1 coordinate 7,879, forward strand.
TAAATCCTTGGCCAGAAAACCCGACCCTAACCAGCAAAACCTGCCCTGGAAAAACTCACTTGTGACGAGAGAAATCTTGACTAGCAAAAATACACCCTTAGCAACAGGCACAAAACGCTGGAGGAACTCAGCAGGTCAGGCAGCATCTGTGGAAACGAACAAACTGTCGACGTTTCAGGCCAAGACCCTTCCTCAGCATAAACCCCAACTACAAAAATATATACTTCGTGAACAAAATCAACCCTTAACTCATAAAATCTGCCCTTAACTAACAAAAAAAAACAGTGAACTTGCAAATTAGATACATAACCAACAATCTACTTCGGACTTGAGGAATCCACCCTTCAAGAGCAAAATCTACTCAGGATCCAAAATTTTATCCTTGACTAGCAAAATTTACTTTTATCTAGCAAAACCTATCTTTGACTAGAAAAATCTACCCTTGACTAGCACAGACTACCCACGAGTTACAAAATGTTTCATTGACGAGCAAAGTCCTGTAGAACACACCCTTCACTAGCAAAATCAAGTCAAGTCACTTTTTATTGTCATTTCGACCGTAACTGCTGGGACAGTACACAGTAAAAACGAGACAACATTTTTCAGGACCATGGTGTTACACGACACAGTACAAAAACTAGACTGAACTACACAAAAAACAACACAGAGAAAGCTACACTAGACTACAGACCTACCCAGGACTGCGTAAAGTGCACAAAAACAGAGCAGGCATTACAATAAATAATAAACAGGACAATAGGGCAAGGCGTCAGTCTAGACTCTGGGTATTGAGGAGTCTGACAGCCTGGGGGAAGAAACTGTTACATAGTCTGGTCGTGAGGGCCCGAATGCTGCGGTGCCTTTTCCCAGACGGCAGGAGGGAGGAGAGTTTGTATGAGGGGTGCGTGGGGTCCTTCATAATGCTGTTTGCTTTGCGGATGCAGCGTGTGGTGTAAATGTCCTTGATGCCGGGAAGAGAGACCCCGATGATCTTCTCAGCTGACCTCACTATCCACTGCAGGGCCTTGCGATCCGAGACGGCACAATTCCCGAACCAGGCCATTGATTAGCAAAATAATGAAACGTAAATTTGCTGGGCTTGTTCAAGGAAGGTGATAGGGGTAACCCTAGGATTTGGAGGCCAGTGAGTCTTACTTCAGTGGTGGGCAAACTATTGGAGAGGATCCTCATTAGAGACAGAGTTTACGAGAAAAAGCAGAGGTCAGAATCAGGTTTATTATCACCGACATATGCTGTGAAATTTGTTCACTTTGCAGCAGCAGCTCAATGCAGTATGTGATAATATAGAAAAAATGTGAATGACTGTAAATATATATTTCTACAAAATAACCGTCGGAAAAGCGGAAATGAAAAGTGGTGAGGTCGAGTCCATGGGCCGAATGTCCATTCGGAAGAAGCTGTTCCTGTACCGCTGACCGTGGGCCCTCAGGCTCCTGTACCTCCTCCCGATGGTAACGGTGTGAACAGGGGCCGTCCTGGGTGCGGGTTGTCCTCAGTGATGGACGTTGGCTTTCGGGAGGCCCCGGGGTAGAGGGGCGTCCATTTGAAACACTTATTAAGTTAATAAGGTTGAAAGAGTACAGGGAATATTTACAAGGATGTTGCCTGGACTGGAGGGGAGGACCTGAGTCGTCAGAGTAAGTTAGAACTTTATTCCCTAGACCGTAGAAGATTGAGGGGAGATTTGAGAGAGTTGTACAAAATTATGAGGGGTAACGAATGGGTAGGTGCAGGCAGGCTTTTCCCACCGAGGTGGGGTGGGACTAGAACTGGAGGTGATGGGTCAAGGGTGAAAGATCAGAGGTTTAAGGGGAACATGCGAGGAAACCCTTACTCAGAGGGTGGTGAGGGTGGGGAATGAGCCGCCGGCACAAGTGGAGGACATGGTCCTGATTTTAACGTTTAAGAGGAGTTTGGATAGGCAGGATTCGCAGCCTGAGATGCATCCTGGACATCGCGTGGACTGACCGAGCCACCAACAATGAGGTCCTGGCCCGCGCCCAGATACCCAGCCTCTTCACCCTGCTCCAACGACGCCGTCTCCGCTGGCTGGGCCACGTACACCGCATGTCAGACGGGAGGATCCCGAAAGACCTGCTGTACGGGGAGCTGGCCTCCAGCAAGAGAGCACAGGGGCGGCCCCATCTTCGATTCAAAGGTGTCTGCAAGAGAGACATGAAGCCACTGAACATGAACGTCGAGAGGTGGGAGGACATTGCAAGCGACCGCTCTCGCTGGAGGCTGGAACTACGCAGGGGTCTAAAAAGAGCAGAAGAGAGGCTGAGGCCTGCTGCTGAAGAAAAGTGCACTCGCCGGAAAAAACAGCACCAAGACAACACCGGAGGACAGCGCCTTCAAGTGCAGTCGCTGCAGCCGAGACTGTCACTCCCTCGACCGCCACACCAGACCCTGCTCGGCCAACACAGACTCAGATCCATGGTCTCGCGAGACTTAACGGATGCCATCGATCAATGCAAGTCCTTCTAGTCCGTGCCGAACGCTTACTCTCACCTAGTCCCACTGACCCGCGCTCAGCCCATAACCCTCCATTCCTTTCCTGTCCATATACCGGTCCAATTTTACTTTAAATGAGAATACCGAACCTGCCTCTACCACTTCTACTGGAGGCTTGTTCCACACAGCTACCACTCTCTGAGTAATGAAATCCCCCCCTCCTGTTACCCCCAAACTTTTGCCCCCAACTCTCAACTCATGTCCTCTTGTTTGAATCTCCCCTACTCTCAATGGAAAAAGCCTATCCATGTCAACTCTATCACCCTCATAATTTCAAATACCTCTATCAAGTCCCCCCTCAACCTTCTACGCTCCAAAGAATAAAGACCTAACTTGTTCAACCATTCCCTGTGACTTACGTGCTGAAACCCAGGGAACATTCCAGTAAATCTCCTCTGTACTTTCTCTATTTTGTTGACATCTTTTCTATAATTCGGTGACCAGAACTGTAGACAATATTCTAAATTCGGCCTCACCAATGCCTTGTACAATTTTAACATTACATCCCAACTCCTATACTCAATGCTCTGGTTTATAAAGGCCAGCATCCCAAAAGCTTTCTTCACCACCCTGTCCACATGAGATTCCATGGATAGGTACGTGGAGGGCTGGCAGGCTCATGGGAGTAGGCAGTTTCAATTTGTCACCACGGGCTGGGTGCCCCAAAGAGCCTGTTCTGTTGTAGCTTTCTCCAACTCGGTAACTCTGGAACCGTGGGTGTGAGGCTTTCGTCAAGGTCCCCATGGAACTTAAAGCTAGTTTCTTTCGGTAGATGGAGCACGTCAGCTCACCTGGGAGAAGGGAAACTCCAATCTCAAACCCCCGCTTCCTTGTGGATGGACTCACTCGCGGGGGGGGAGGCTTCGGGAGTGAACCCCGAGGGGGAAAAAACCGGAGCCGGAGTCCCTAAGGCTGTCCGACATTGGCGACTCCCGGTGCGAAACTGTTCATCGGCTGAGTGGAGAGGGGGAGCCTGCACTCCGTAGCGAACCGACCCGGCTTGCGTATCTAGACAGCCGGGACGCAACATCCGTGACTGACTCATCAACCTCATGTCGGGCTGCCTTCAGAAAGTCAGGGGGCATGGATTCAGGGAGACTGGGATTCAGAATTGGCTTGCCCACAGAAGGCAGAGGGAGGGGGGTTGCAGATGGTTGGTATTCTGCCTGGAGGCCAGTGACCGGTGGTGCTCCTCAAGGACCTCCTCTTGGTGATCTTTTTCTAAGTGACTTCGACGAGGAGTTGGAAGGGCGGTGGATTGTGGACAGTGCAGAAAGTGGTCAGAGATTACGACCGAACATTGAGCTGGACCGAGAAGTGGCAGGTGCAGTTCAGTCGTGTCAACTGGTTCACTTTCGAAAGGTCGGAGGGCAGAGTTCACGGTTAATGGCAGGACTCTCAGCAGTCTGCAGGACAAAGAGATCTTGAGGTCAATCTCAGGTTGGAGGAGCAACACCTCATATACCGTCTGGGTAGTCTCCAGCCCCTTGGTATGAACATCGAATTCTCCAATTTCCGGTAATACCCTCCCTCTCCCTTCCCCCATCCCACATTCACTCTGCCTCCTCTTCTAGCTGCCTATCACCTCCCTCATGATTCTGCCACCTTCTACTACCCAGTGTGCTTTCCCCTTGGATTCTTTCTTCACCTCTCCTGCCTGTCCCTCCCACAGCCCTTGATCTCTCCTCTGATTGGTTTTTCAACTGGCACCTTCTTTATGGGGCTCCTGCCCCCTCCCTCTTCAGTCCTGACGAAGGGTCTCGGCCCGAAACGTTGACTGTTCATTTCAACGGACGCTGCCTGACCTGCAGAGTTCATCCAGCATGTTTGTACGTCTTGATTTGACCACAGCATCTGCAGTGTACTTTGTGTTTATAGATCTCTCAAAGTGGCGAAGAACTGCACCTGGAGTATATCATTTCTGTTCCCCTCATTATAGGAACGATGTGCAAGCTTTAGACAGGATGCAGAGGAGATTGACCACGATGCTGTCTGGATCAGAGAGGGTGCGGAGGAGATTCACCGGGGCGCTGCCTGGATTAGAGAGGGTGCAGAGGAGATTGACAAGGATGCTGCCTGGATTAGAGAGGGTGCAGAGGAAATTCACCAGGATGCTCCCTGGATTACAGAGGGTGCAGAGGAGATTGACCAGGAAGCTGCCTGGATTAGAGAGGGTGCAGAGGAGATTGACCAGGATGCTGCCTGGATTAGAGAGGGTGCAGAGGAGATTGACCAGGATGCTGCCTGGATTAGAGAGGGAGCAGAGGAGATTGACCAGGATGCTGCCTGGATTAGAGAGGGAGCAGAGGAGATTGACCAGGATGCTGCCTGGATTATAGAGGGAGCAGAGGAGATTGAACAGGATGCTGCCTGGATTAGAGAGGGTGCAGAGGAGATTGACCAGGATGCTGCCTGGATTAGAGAGGGTGCCGAGGAGATTCACCAGGATGCTGACTGGATTAGAGATGGTGCAGAGGAGATTGATCAGGATGCTGCATGGATTAGAGAAGGTACAGAGGAGATTGACCAGGATGCTGCCTGGATTAGAGAGAGTACAGAGTAGATTCACCGGGTCGCTACCTGGATTAGAGATGGTGCAGAGGAGATTGACCAGGACGCGGCCTGGATTAGAGAGGGTGCAGAGGAGATTTACCAGGACGCTGCCTGGATTAGAGAGGGTGCAGAGGAGATTCACCAGGATGCTGCCTGGATTAGAGAGAGTACAGAGTAGATTCACCGGGTCGCTGCCTGGAATAGAGAGGGTGCAGAGGAGATTCACCAGGATGCTGTCTGGATTAGAGAGGGTGCAGAGGAGATTGACCAGGATGCTGCCTGGATTGAAGAGGGTGCAGAGGAGATTCACCAGGATGCTGCCTGGATTAGAGAGGGTACAGAGGAGATTCACCAGAATACTGCCTGGATTAGAGATGGTGCAGAGGAGATTGACCAGGATGCTGCCTGGATCAGAGAGGGTGCAGAGGAGATTGATCAGGATGCTGCCTGGATTAGAGAGGGTGCAGAGGAGATTGACCAGGACGCTGCCTGGATTGGCGAACGTGCAGAGGAGACTGACCAGGACGCTGCCTGGATTAGAGAGGGTGCAGAGGAGATTCACCTGGATGCTGTCTGGATTAGAGAGGGTGCAGAGGAGATTGACCAGGACACTGCCTGGATTGGAGAGGGTGCAGAGGAGATTGACCAGGACACTGCCTGGATTGGAGAGGGTGCAGAGGAGATTCACCAGGACGCTGCCTGGATTGGATAGGGTGCAGAGGAGATTCACCGGGTCGCTGTCTGGATTAGAGACGGTGCAGAGGAGATTCACCAGGATGCTGCCTGGATTATAGAGGGTACAGCGGAGATTGACCAGGATGCTGTCTGGATCAGAGAGGGTGCAGAGGAGATTGACCAGGACGCTGCCTGGATTGGAGAGGGTTCAGAGGAGATTCACCAGGATGCTTCCTGGATTAGAGAGGGTGCAGAGGAGATTGACCAGGATGCTGCCTGGATTAGAGAGGATGCAGAGGAGATTGACCAGGACGCTGCCTGGATTGGCGAACGTGCAGAGGAGATTGACCAGGATGCTGCCTGGATTAGAGAGGGTGCAGAGGAGATTGACCAGGACGCTGCCTGGATTAGAGAGGGTGCAGAGGAGATTCACCTGGATGCTGTCTGGATTAGAGAGGGTACAAAGGAGATTGACCAGGACACTGCCTGGATTAGAGAGGGTGCAGAGGAGATTCACCAGGATGCTTCCTGGATTAGAGAGAGTGCAGAGGAGATTCACCAGAATACTGCCTGGATTAGAGATGGTGCAGAGGAGATTGACCAGGACGCTGCCTGGATTAGAGAAGGTGCAGAGATTGACCAGGATGCTGTCTGGATTAGAGAGTGTGCAGAGGAGATTCACCAGAATACTGCCTGGATTAGAGATAGTGCAGAGGAGATTGACCAGGATGCTGCCTGGATTAGAGAGGGTGCAGAGGAGATTGACTAGGACACTGCCTGGATTAGAGAGGGTGCAGAGGAAATTGACCAGGATGCTGCCTGGATTAGAGAGGGTGCCGAGGAGATTCACCAGGATGCTGACAGGATTAGAGACGGTGCAGAGGAGATTGATCAGGATGCTGCATGGATTAGAGAAGGTACAGAGGAGATTCACCAGGATGCTGCCTGGATTAGAGAGAGTACAGAGTAGATTCACCGGGTCGCTGCCTGGATTAGAGTGGGTGCAGAGGAGATTCACCTGGATGCTGTCTGGATTAGAGAGGGTACAGAGGAGATTGACCAGGACACTGCCTGGATTAGAGATGGTGCAGAGGTCATTCACCAGGATGCTTCCTGGATTAGAGAGGATGCAGAGGAGATTCAACAGGACGCTAGCTGGATTAGAGAGGGTGCAGAGGAGATTGACCAGGATGCTGCCTGGATTAGAGAGGGTGCAGAGGAGATTCACTGGGATACTGTCTGGATTAGAGAGGGTGCAGAGGAGATTCACCAGAATACTGCCTGGATTAGAGATGGTGCAGAGGAGATTGACAAGATTGCTGCCTGGATTACAGAGTGTGCAGAGGAGATAGACCAGGACGCTGCCTGCATCAGAGAGGGTGCAGAGGAGATTGACCAGGATGCTGTCTGGATCAGAGAGGGTGCAGAGGAGATTGACCAGGACGCTGCCTGGATTGGAAAGGGTTCAGAGGAGATTTACCAGGATGCTGCCTGGATTAGAGAGGGAGCAGAGGAGATTGACCAGGATGCTGCCTGGATTAGAGAGGGTGCAGAGGAGATTGACCAGGACGCTGCCTGGATTGGCGAACGTGCAGAGGAGATTGACCGGGACGCTGCCTGGATTAAAGAGGGTGCAGAGGAGATTGACCAGGACGCTGCCTGGATTAGAGAGGGTGCAGAGGAGATTCACCTGGATGCTGTCTGGATTAGAGAGGGTGCAGAGGAGATTGACCAGGACACTGCCTGGATTAGAGAGGGTGCTGAGGAGATTCACCAGGATGCTTCCTGGATTAGAGAGAGTGCAGAGGAGATTCACCACGATGCTGCGTGCATTAGAGAGGGTGCAGAGGAGATTGACCAGGATGCTGCCTGGATTAGAGAGGGTGCAGAGGAGATTCACCAGGACGCTAGCTGGATTAGAGAGGGTGCAGAGGAGATACAACACGATGCTGACTGGATTAGAGAGGGAGCAGAGGAGATTGACCAGGATGCTGCCTGGATTAGAGAGGGTGCCGAGGAGATTCACCAGGATGCTTCCTGGATTAGAGAGAGTGCAGAGGAGATTCACCACGATGCTGCGTGCATTAGAGAGGGTGCAGAGGAGATTCAACAGGACGCTAGCAGGATTAGAGAGGGTGCAGAGGAGATTCACCTGGATGCTGTCTGGATTAGAGAGGGTGCAGAGGAGATTGACCAGGACACTGCCTGGATTAGAGAGGGTGCAGAGGAGATTCACCAGGATGCTTCCTGGATTAGAGAGAGTGCAGAGGAGATTGACCAGGACGCTGCCTGGATTGGCGAACGTGCAGAGGAGATTGACCAGGATGCTGCCTGGATTAGAGAGGGTGCAGAGGAGATTCAACAGGACGCTAGCAGGATTAGAGAAGGTGCAGAGGAGATACAACAGGATGCTCACTGGATTAGAGAGGGTACAGCGGAGATTGACCAGGATGCTGTCTGGATCAGAGAGGGTGCAGAGGAGATTGACCAGGACGCTGCCTGGATTGGAGAGGGTTCAGAGGAGATTCACCAGGATGCTTCCTGGATTAGAGAGGGTGCAGAGGAGATTGACCAGGATGCTGCCTGGATTAGAGAGGATGCAGAGGAGATTGACCAGGACGCTGCCTGGATTGGCGAACGTGCAGAGGAGACTGACCAGGACGCTGCCTGGATTAGAGAGGGTGCAGAGGAGATTCACCTGGATGCTGTCTGGATTAGAGAGGGTGCAGAGGAGATTGACCAGGACACTGCCTGGATTGGAGAGGGTGCAGAGGAGATTGACCAGGACACTGCCTGGATTGGAGAGGGTGCAGAGGAGATTCACCAGGACGCTGCCTGGATTGGATAGGGTGCAGAGGAGATTCACCGGGTCGCTGTCTGGATTAGAGACGGTGCAGAGGAGATTCACCAGGATGCTGCCTGGATTATAGAGGGTACAGCGGAGATTGACCAGGATGCTGTCTGGATCAGAGAGGGTGCAGAGGAGATTGACCAGGACACTGCCTGGATTAGAGAGGGTGCAGAGGAGATTCACCAGGATGCTTCCTGGATTAGAGAGAGTGCAGAGGAGATTCACCAGAATACTGCCTGGATTAGAGATGGTGCAGAGGAGATTGACCAGGACGCTGCCTGGATTAGAGAAGGTGCAGAGATTGACCAGGATGCTGTCTGGATTAGAGAGTGTGCAGAGGAGATTCACCAGAATACTGCCTGGATTAGAGATAGTGCAGAGGAGATTGACCAGGATGCTGCCTGGATTAGAGAGGGTGCAGAGGAGATTGACTAGGACACTGCCTGGATTAGAGAGGGTGCAGAGGAAATTGACCAGGATGCTGCCTGGATTAGAGAGGGTGCCGAGGAGATTCACCAGGATGCTGACAGGATTAGAGACGGTGCAGAGGAGATTGATCAGGATGCTGCATGGATTAGAGAAGGTACAGAGGAGATTCACCAGGATGCTGCCTGGATTAGAGAGAGTACAGAGTAGATTCACCGGGTCGCTGCCTGGATTAGAGTGGGTGCAGAGGAGATTCACCTGGATGCTGTCTGGATTAGAGAGGGTACAGAGGAGATTGACCAGGACACTGCCTGGATTAGAGATGGTGCAGAGGTCATTCACCAGGATGCTTCCTGGATTAGAGAGGATGCAGAGGAGATTCAACAGGACGCTAGCTGGATTAGAGAGGGTGCAGAGGAGATTGACCAGGATGCTGCCTGGATTAGAGAGGGTGCAGAGGAGATTCACTGGGATACTGTCTGGATTAGAGAGGGTGCAGAGGAGATTCACCAGAATACTGCCTGGATTAGAGATGGTGCAGAGGAGATTGACAAGATTGCTGCCTGGATTACAGAGTGTGCAGAGGAGATAGACCAGGACGCTGCCTGCATCAGAGAGGGTGCAGAGGAGATTGACCAGGATGCTGTCTGGATCAGAGAGGGTGCAGAGGAGATTGACCAGGACGCTGCCTGGATTGGAAAGGGTTCAGAGGAGATTTACCAGGATGCTGCCTGGATTAGAGAGGGTGCAGAGGAGATTGACCAGGATGCTGCCTGGATTAGAGAGGGTGCAGAGGAGATTGACCAGGACGCTGCCTGGATTGGCGAACGTGCAGAGGAGATTGACCGGGACGCTGCCTGGATTAAAGAGGGTGCAGAGGAGATTGACCAGGACGCTGCCTGGATTAGAGAGGGTGCAGAGGAGATTCACCTGGATGCTGTCTGGATTAGAGAGGGTGCAGAGGAGATTGACCAGGACACTGCCTGGATTAGAGAGGGTGCAGAGGAGATTCACCAGGATGCTTCCTGGATTAGAGAGAGTGCAGAGGAGATTCACCACGATGCTGCGTGCATTAGAGAGGGTGCAGAGGAGATTGACCAGGATGCTGCCTGGATTAGAGAGGGTGCAGAGGAGATTCACCAGGATGCTTCCTGGATTAGAGAGAGTGCAGAGGAGATTCACCACGATGCTGCGTGCATTAGAGAGGGTGCAGAGGAGATTCAACAGGACGCTAGCAGGATTAGAGAGGGTGCAGAGGAGATTCACCTGGATGCTGTCTGGATTAGAGAGGGTGCAGAGGAGATTGACCAGGACGCTGCCTGGATTGGCGAACGTGCAGAGGAGATTGACCAGGATGCTGCCTGGATTAGAGAGGGTGCAGAGGAGATTCAACAGGACGCTAGCAGGATTAGAGAAGGTGCAGAGGAGATACAACAGGATGCTCACTGGATTAGAGAGGGTACAGCGGAGATTGACCAGGATGCTGTCTGGATCAGAGAGGGTGCAGAGGAGATTGACCAGGACGCTGCCTGGATTGGAGAGGGTTCAGAGGAGATTCACCAGGATGCTTCCTGGATTAGAGAGGGTGCAGAGGAGATTGACCAGGATGCTGCCTGGATTAGAGAGGATGCAGAGGAGATTGACCAGGACGCTGCCTGGATTGGCGAACGTGCAGAGGAGACTGACCAGGACGCTGCCTGGATTAGAGAGGGTGCAGAGGAGATTCACCTGGATGCTGTCTGGATTAGAGAGGGTGCAGAGGAGATTGACCAGGACACTGCCTGGATTGGAGAGGGTGCAGAGGAGATTGACCAGGACACTGCCTGGATTGGAGAGGGTGCAGAGGAGATTCACCAGGACGCTGCCTGGATTGGATAGGGTGCAGAGGAGATTCACCGGGTCGCTGTCTGGATTAGAGACGGTGCAGAGGAGATTCACCAGGATGCTGCCTGGATTATAGAGGGTACAGCGGAGATTGACCAGGATGCTGTCTGGATCAGAGAGGGTGCAGAGGAGATTGACCAGGACGCTGCCTGGATTGGAGAGGGTTCAGAGGAGATTCACCAGGATGCTTCCTGGATTAGAGAGGGTGCAGAGGAGATTGACCAGGATGCTGCCTGGATTAGAGAGGATGCAGAGGAGATTGACCTGGACGCTGCCTGGATTGGCGAACGTGCAGAGGAGATTGACCAGGATGCTGCCTGGATTAGAGAGGGTGCAGAGGAGATTGACCAGGACGCTGCCTGGATTAGAGAGGGTGCAGAGGAGATTCACCTGGATGCTGTCTGGATTAGAGAGGGTACAAAGGAGATTGACCAGGACACTGCCTGGATTAGAGAGGGTGCAGAGGAGATTCACCAGGATGCTTCCTGGATTAGAGAGAGTGCAGAGGAGATTCACCAGAATACTGCCTGGATTAGAGATGGTGCAGAGGAGATTGACCAGGACGCTGCCTGGATTAGAGAAGGTGCAGAGATTGACCAGGATGCTGTCTGGATTAGAGAGTGTGCAGAGGAGATTCACCAGAATACTGCCTGGATTAGAGATAGTGCAGAGGAGATTGACCAGGATGCTGCCTGGATTAGAGAGGGTGCAGAGGAGATTGACTAGGACACTGCCTGGATTAGAGAGGGTGCAGAGGAAATTGACCAGGATGCTGCCTGGATTAGAGAGGGTGCCGAGGAGATTCACCAGGATGCTGACAGGATTAGAGACGGTGCAGAGGAGATTGATCAGGATGCTGCATGGATTAGAGAAGGTACAGAGGAGATTCACCAGGATGCTGCCTGGATTAGAGAGAGTACAGAGTAGATTCACCGGGTCGCTGCCTGGATTAGAGTGGGTGCAGAGGAGATTCACCTGGATGCTGTCTGGATTAGAGAGGGTACAGAGGAGATTGACCAGGACACTGCCTGGATTAGAGATGGTGCAGAGGTCATTCACCAGGATGCTTCCTGGATTAGAGAGGATGCAGAGGAGATTCAACAGGACGCTAGCTGGATTAGAGAGGGTGCAGAGGAGATTGACCAGGATGCTGCCTGGATTAGAGAGGGTACAGAGGAGATTCACTGGGATACTGTCTGGATTAGAGAGGGTGCAGAGGAGATTCACCAGAATACTGCCTGGATTAGAGATGGTGCAGAGGAGATTGACAAGATTGCTGCCTGGATTACAGAGTGTGCAGAGGAGATAGACCAGGACGCTGCCTGGATCAGAGAGGGTGCAGAGGAGATTGACCAGGATGCTGTCTGGATCAGAGAGGGTGCAGAGGAGATTGACCAGGACGCTGCCTGGATTGGAAAGGGTTCAGAGGAGATTTACCAGGATGCTGCCTGGATTAGAGAGGGTGCAGAGGAGATTGACCAGGATGCTGCCTGGATTAGAGAGGGTGCAGAGGAGATTGACCAGGACGCTGCCTGGATTGGCGAACGTGCAGAGGAGATTGACCGGGACGCTGCCTGGATTAAAGAGGGTGCAGAGGAGATTGACCAGGACGCTGCCTGGATTAGAGAGGGTGCAGAGGAGATTCACCTGGATGCTGTCTGGATTAGAGAGGGTGCAGAGGAGATTGACCAGGACACTGCCTGGATTAGAGAGGGTGCAGAGGAGATTCACCAGGATGCTTCCTGGATTAGAGAGAGTGCAGAGGAGATTCACCACGATGCTGCGTGCATTAGAGAGGGTGCAGAGGAGATTGACCAGGATGCTGCCTGGATTAGAGAGGGTGCAGAGGAGATTCACCAGGACGCTAGCTGGATTAGAGAGGGTGCAGAGGAGATACAACACGATGCTGACTGGATTAGAGAGGGAGCAGAGGAGATTGACCAGGATGCTGCCTGGATTAGAGAGGGTGCCGAGGAGATTCACCAGGATGCTTCCTGGATTAGAGAGAGTGCAGAGGAGATTCACCACGATGCTGCGTGCATTAGAGAGGGTGCAGAGGAGATTCAACAGGACGCTAGCAGGATTAGAGAGGGTGCAGAGGAGATTCACCTGGATGCTGTCTGGATTAGAGAGGGTGCAGAGGAGATTGACCAGGACACTGACTGGATTAGAGAGGGTGCAGAGGAGATTCACCAGGATGCTTCCTGGATTAGAGAGAGTGCAGAGGAGATTGACCAGGATGCTGCCTGGATTAGAGAGGGTGCAGAGGAGATTGACCAGGATGCTGCCTGGATTAGAGAGGGTGCAGAGGAGATTCAACAGGACGCTAGCAGGATTAGAGAAGGTGCAGAGGAGATACAACAGGATGCTCACTGGATTAGAGAGGGCGCAGAGGAGATTCACCAGGACGCTGTCTGGATTAGAGAGGGTGCGGAGGAGATTGACCAGAATACTGCCTGGATTAGAGATGGTGCAGAGGAGATTGACCAGGACGCTGCCTGGATTAGAGAAGGTGCAGAGATTGACCAGGATGCTGTCTGGATTAGAGAGTGTGCAGAGGAGATTCACCAGAATACTGCCTGGATTAGAGATGGTGCAGAGGAGATTGACCAGGATGCTGCCTGGATTAGAGAGGGTGCAGAGGAGATTGACTAGGACACTGCCTGGATTAGAGAGGGTGCAGAGGAAATTGACCAGGATGCTGCCTGGATTAGAGAGGGTGCCGAGGAGATTCACCAGGATGCTGACAGGATTAGAGACGGTGCAGAGGAGATTGATCAGGATGCTGCATGGATTAGAGAAGGTACAGAGGAGATTCACCAGGATGCTGCCTGGATTAGAGAGTGTACAGAGTAGATTCACCGGGTCGCTGCCTGGATTAGAGTGGGTGCAGAGGAGATTCACCTGGATGCTGTCTGGATTAGAGAGGGTGCAGAGGAGATTGACCAGGACACTGCCTGGATTAGAGATGGTGCAGAGGTCATTCACCAGGATGCTTCCTGGATTAGAGAGGATGCAGAGGAGATTCAACAGGACGCTAGCTGGATTAGAGAGGGTGCAGAGGAGATTGACCAGGATGCTGCCTGGATTAGAGAGGGTGCAGAGGAGATTCACTGGGATGCTGTCTGGATTAGAGAGGGTGCAGAGGAGATTCACCAGAATACTGCCTGGATTAGAGATGGTGCAGAGGAGATTGACCAGATTGCTGCCTGGATTACAGAGTGTGCAGAGGAGATAGACCAGGACGCTGCCTGGATCAGAGAGGGTGCAGAGGAGATTGACCAGGATGCTGTCTGGATCAGAGAGGGTGCAGAGGAGATTGACCAGGACGCTGCCTGGATTGGAAAGGGTTCAGAGGAGATTTACCAGGATGCTGCCTGGATTAGAGAGGGTGCAGAGGAGATTGACCAGGATGCTGCCTGGATTAGAGAGGGTGCAGAGGAGATTGACCAGGACGCTGCCTGGATTGGCGAACGTGCAGAGGAGATTGACCGGGACGCTGCCTGGATTAAAGAGGGTGCAGAGGAGATTGACCAGGACGCTGCCTGGATTAGAGAGGGTGCAGAGGAGATTCACCTGGATGCTGTCTGGATTAGAGAGGGTGCAGAGGAGATTGACCAGGACACTGCCTGGATTAGAGAGGGTGCAGAGGAGATTCACCAGGATGCTTCCTGGATTAGAGAGAGTGCAGAGGAGATTCACCACGATGCTGCGTGCATTAGAGAGGGTGCAGAGGAGATTGACCAGGATGCTGCCTGGATTAGAGAGGGTGCAGAGGAGATTCACCAGGACGCTAGCTGGATTAGAGAGGGTGCAGAGGAGATACAACACGATGCTGACTGGATTAGAGAGGGAGCAGAGGAGATTGACCAGGATGCTGCCTGGATTAGAGAGGGTGCCGAGGAGATTCACCAGGATGCTTCCTGGATTAGAGAGAGTGCAGAGGAGATTCACCACGATGCTGCGTGCATTAGAGAGGGTGCAGAGGAGATTGACCAGGATGCTGCCTGGATTAGAGAGGGTGCAGAGGAGATTCAACAGGACGCTAGCAGGATTAGAGAGGGTGCAGAGGAGATTCACCTGGATGCTGTCTGGATTAGAGAGGGTGCAGAGGAGATTGACCAGGACACTGCCTGGATTAGAGAGGGTGCAGAGGAGATTCACCAGGATGCTTCCTGGATTAGAGAGAGTGCAGAGGAGATTCACCACGATGCAGCGTGCATTAGAGAGGGTGCAGAGGAGATTGACCAGGATGCTGCCTGGATTAGAGAGGGTGCCGAGGAGATTCACCAGGATGCTGACAGGATTAGAGACGGTGCAGAGGAGATTGATCAGGATGCTGCATGGATTAGAGAAGGTACAGAGGAGATTCACCAGGATGCTGCCTGGATTAGAGAGGGTGCAGAGGAGATTCACTGGGATGCTGTCTGGATTAGAGAGGGTGCAGAGGAGATTCACCAGAATACTGCCTGGATTAGAGATGGTGCAGAGGAGATTGACCAGATTGCTGCCTGGATTACAGAGTGTGCAGAGGAGATAGACCAGGACGCTGCCTGCATCAGAGAGGGTGCAGAGGAGATTGACCAGGATGGTGTCTGGATCAGCGAGGGTGCAGAGGAGATTCACCTGGATGCTGTCTGGATTAGAGAGGGTGCAGAGGAGATTGACCAGGACACTGCCTGGATTAGAGAGGGTGCAGAGGAGATTCACCAGGATGCTTCCTGGATTAGGGAGAGTGCAGAGGAGATTCACCACGATGCTGCGTGCATTAGAGAGGGTGCAGAGGAGATTGACCAGGATGCTGCCTGGATTAGAGAGGGTGCAGAGGAGATTCACCAGGACGCTAGCTGGATTAGAGAGGGTGCAGAGGAGATACAACACGATGCTGACTGGATTAGAGAGGGAGCAGAGGAGATTGACCAGGATGCTGCCTGGATTAGAGAGGGTGCCGAGGAGATTCACCAGGATGCTTCCTGGATTAGAGAGAGTGCAGAGGAGATTCACCACGATGCTGCGTGCATTAGAGAGGGTGCAGAGGAGATTGACCAGGATGCTGCCTGGATTAGAGAGGGTGCAGAGGAGATTCAACAGGACGCTAGCAGGATTAGAGAGGGTGCAGAGGAGATTCACCTGGATGCTGTCTGGATTAGAGAGGGTGCAGACGAGATTGACCAGGACACTGCCTGGATTAGAGAGGGTGCAGAGGAGATTCACCAGGATGCTTCCTGGATTAGAGAGAGTGCAGAGGAGATTCACCACGATGCTGCGTGCATTAGAGAGGGTGCAGAGGAGATTGACCAGGATGCTGCCTGGATTAGAGAGGGTGCCGAGGAGATTCACCAGGATGCTGACAGGATTAGAGACGGTGCAGAGGAGATTGATCAGGATGCTGCATGGATTAGAGAAGGTACAGAGGAGATTCACCAGGATGCTGCCTGGATTAGAGAGAGTACAGAGTAGATTCACCGGGTCGCTGCCTGGATTAGAGTGGGTGCAGAGGAGATTCACCTGGATGCTGTCTGGATTAGAGAGGGTGCAGAGGAGATTGACCAGGACACTGCCTGGATTAGAGATGGTGCAGAGGTCATTCACCAGGATGCTTCCTGGATTAGAGAGGATGCAGAGGAGATTCAACAGGACGCTAGCTGGATTAGAGAGGGTGCAGAGGAGATTGACCAGGATGCTGCCTGGATTAGAGAGGGTGCAGAGGAGATTCACTGGGATGCTGTCTGGATTAGAGAGGGTGCAGAGGAGATTCACCAGAATACTGCCTGGATTAGAGATGGTGCAGAGGAGATTGACCAGATTGCTGCCTGGATTACAGAGTGTGCAGAGGAGATAGACCAGGACGCTGCCTGGATCAGAGAGGGTGCAGAGGAGATTGACCAGGATGCTGTCTGGATCAGAGAGGGTGCAGAGGAGATTGACCAGGACGCTGCCTGGATTGGAAAGGGTTCAGAGGAGATTTACCAGGATGCTGCCTGGATTAGAGAGGGTGCAGAGGAGATTGACCAGGATGCTGCCTGGATTAGAGAGGGTGCAGAGGAGATTGACCAGGACGCTGCCTGGATTGGCGAACGTGCAGAGGAGATTGACCGGGACGCTGCCTGGATTAAAGAGGGTGCAGAGGAGATTGACCAGGACGCTGCCTGGATTAGAGAGGGTGCAGAGGAGATTCACCTGGATGCTGTCTGGATTAGAGAGGGTGCAGAGGAGATTTACCAGGACACTGCCTGGATTAGAGAGGGTGCAGAGGAGATTCACCAGGATGCTTCCTGGATTAGAGAGAGTGCAGAGGAGATTCACCACGATGCTGCGTGCATTAGAGAGGGTGCAGAGGAGATTGACCAGGATGCTGCCTGGATTAGAGAGGGTGCAGAGGAGATTCACCAGGACGCTAGCTGGATTAGAGAGGGTGCAGAGGAGATACAACACGATGCTGACTGGATTAGAGAGGGAGCAGAGGAGATTGACCAGGATGCTGCCTGGATTAGAGAGGGTGCCGAGGAGATTCACCAGGATGCTTCCTGGATTAGAGAGAGTGCAGAGGAGATTCACCACGATGCTGCGTGCATTAGAGAGGGTGCAGAGGAGATTGACCAGGATGCTGCCTGGATTAGAGAGGGTGCAGAGGAGATTCAACAGGACGCTAGCAGGATTAGAGAGGGTGCAGAGGAGATTCACCTGGATGCTGTCTGGATTAGAGAGGGTGCAGAGGAGATTGACCAGGACACTGCCTGGATTAGAGAGGGTGCAGAGGAAATTCACCAGGATGCTTCCTGGATTAGAGAGAGTGCTGAGGAGATTCACCACGATGCTGCGTGCATTAGAGAGGGTGCAGAGGAGATTGACCAGGATGCTGCCTGGATTAGAGATGGTGCAGAGGAGATTCAACAGGACGCTAGCAGGATTAGAGAGGGTGCAGAGGAGATACAACAGGATGCTCACTGGATTAGAGAGGGTGCAGAGGAGATTCACCAGGACGCTGTCTGGATTAGAGAGGGTGCAGAGGAGATTGACCAGAATACTGCCTGGATTAGAGATGGTGCAGAGATTGACCAGGACGCTGCCTGGATTAGAGAAGGTGCAGAGATTGACCAGGATGCTGTCTGGATTAGAGAGTGTGCAGAGGAGATTCACCAGAATACTGCCTGGATTAGAGATGGTGCAGAGGAGATTGACCAGGATGCTGCCTGGATTAGAGAGGGTGCAGAGGAGATTGACTAGGACACTGCCTGGATTAGAGAGGGTGCAGAGGAAATTGACCAGGATGCTGCCTGGATTTGAGAGGGTGCCGAGGAGATTCACCAGGATGCTGACAGGATTAGAGACGGTGCAGAGGAGATTGATCAGGATGCTGCATGGATTAGAGAAGGTACAGAGGAGATTCACCAGGATGCTGCCTGGATTAGAGAGAGTACAGAGTAGATTCTCCGGGTCGCTGCCTGGATTAGAGTGGGTGCAGAGGAGATTCACCTGGATGCTGTCTGGATTAGAGAGGGTGCAGAGGAGATTGACCAGGATGCTGCCTGGATTAGAGAGGGTGCAGAGGAGATTCAACAGGACGCTAGCAGGATTAGAGAGGGTGCAGAGGAGATACAACAGGATGCTCACTGGATTAGAGAGGGTGCAGAGGAGATTCACCAGGACGCTGTCTGGATTAGAGAGGGTGCAGAGGAGATTGACCAGAATACTGCCTGGATTAGAGATGGTGCAGAGGAGATTGACCAGGACGCTGCCTGGATTAGAGAAGGTGCAGAGATTGACCAGGATGCTGTCTGGATTAGAGAGTGTGCAGAGGAGATTCACCAGAATACTGCCTGGATTAGAGATAGTGCAGAGGAGATTGACCAGGATGCTGCCTGGATTAGAGAGGGTGCAGAGGAGATTGACTAGGACACTGCCTGGATTAGAGAGGGTGCAGAGGATATTGACCAGGATGCTGCCTGGATTAGAGAGGGTGCCGAGGAGATTCACCAGGATGCTGACAGGATTAGAGACGGTGCAGAGGAGATTGATCAGGATGCTGCATGGATTAGAGAAGGTACAGAGGAGATTCACCAGGATGCTTCCTGGATTAGAGAGGATGCAGAGGAGATTCAACAGGACGCTAGCTGGATTAGAGAGGGTGCAGAGGAGATTGACCAGGATGCTGCCTGGATTAGAGAGGGTGCAGAGGAGATTCACTGGGATGCTGTCTGGATTAGAGAGGGTGCAGAGGAGATTGACCAGAATACTGCCTGGATTAGAGATGGTGCAGAGGAGATTGACCAGATTGCTGCCTGGATTACAGAGTGTGCAGAGGAGATAGACCAGGACGCTGCCTGGATCAGAGAGGGTGCAGAGGAGATTGACCAGGATGCTGTCTGGATCAGAGAGGATGCAGAGGAGATTGACCAGGACGCTGCCTGGATTGGAAAGGGTTCAGAGGAGATTTACCAGGATGCTGCCTGGATTAGAGAGGGTGCAGAGGAGATTGACCAGGATGCTGCCTGGATTAGAGAGGGTGCAGAGGAGATTGACCAGGACGCTGCCTGGATTGGCGAACGTGCAGAGGAGATTGACCGGGACGCTGCCTGGATTAAAGAGGGTGCAGAGGAGATTGACCAGGACGCTGCCTGGATTAGAGAGTGTGCAGAGGAGATTCACCTGGATGCTGTCTGGATTAGAGAGGGTGCAGAGGAGATTGACTAGGACACTGCCTGGATTAGAGAGGGTGCAGAGGAAATTGACCAGGATGCTGCCTGGATTAGAGAGGGTGCCGAGGAGATTCACCAGGATGCTGACAGGATTAGAGACGGTGCAGAGGAGATTGATCAGGATGCTGCATGGATTAGAGAAGGTACAGAGGAGATTCACCAGGATGCTGCCTGGATTAGAGAGTGTACAGAGTAGATTCACCGGGTCGCTGCCTGGATTAGAGTGGGTGCAGAGGAGATTCACCTGGATGCTGTCTGGATTAGAGAGGGTGCAGAGGAGATTGACCAGGACACTGCCTGGATTAGAGATGGTGCAGAGGTCATTCACCAGGATGCTTCCTGGATTAGAGAGGATGCAGAGGAGATTCAACAGGACGCTAGCTGGATTAGAGAGGGTGCAGAGGAGATTGACCAGGATGCTGCCTGGATTAGAGAGGGTGCAGAGGAGATTCACTGGGATGCTGTCTGGATTAGAGAGGGTGCAGAGGAGATTCACCAGAATACTGCCTGGATTAGAGATGGTGCAGAGGAGATTGACCAGATTGCTGCCTGGATTACAGAGTGTGCAGAGGAGATAGACCAGGACGCTGCCTGGATCAGAGAGGGTGCAGAGGAGATTGACCAGGATGCTGTCTGGATCAGAGAGGGTGCAGAGGAGATTGACCAGGACGCTGCCTGGATTGGAAAGGGTTCAGAGGAGATTTACCAGGATGCTGCCTGGATTAGAGAGGGTGCAGAGGAGATTGACCAGGATGCTGCCTGGATTAGAGAGGGTGCAGAGGAGATTGACCAGGACGCTGCCTGGATTGGCGAACGTGCAGAGGAGATTGACCGGGACGCTGCCTGGATTAAAGAGGGTGCAGAGGAGATTGACCAGGACGCTGCCTGGATTAGAGAGGGTGCAGAGGAGATTCACCTGGATGCTGTCTGGATTAGAGAGGGTGCAGAGGAGATTGACCAGGACACTGCCTGGATTAGAGAGGGTGCAGAGGAGATTCACCAGGATGCTTCCTGGATTAGAGAGAGTGCAGAGGAGATTCACCACGATGCTGCGTGCATTAGAGAGGGTGCAGAGGAGATTGACCAGGATGCTGCCTGGATTAGAGAGGGTGCAGAGGAGATTCACCAGGACGCTTGCTGGATTAGAGAGGGTGCAGAGGAGATACAACACGATGCTGACTGGATTAGAGAGGGAGCAGAGGAGATTGACCAGGATGCTGCCTGGATTAGAGAGGGTGCCGAGGAGATTCACCAGGATGCTTCCTGGATTAGAGAGAGTGCAGAGGAGATTCACCACGATGCTGCGTGCATTAGAGAGGGTGCAGAGGAGATTGACCAGGATGCTGCCTGGATTAGAGAGGGTGCAGAGGAGATTCAACAGGACGCTAGCAGGATTAGAGAGGGTGCAGAGGAGATTCACCTGGATGCTGTCTGGATTAGAGAGGGTGCAGAGGAGATTGACCAGGACACTGCCTGGATTAGAGAGGGTGCAGAGGAGATTCACCAGGATGCTTCCTGGATTAGAGAGAGTGCAGAGGAGATTCACCACGATGCAGCGTGCATTAGAGAGGGTGCAGAGGAGATTGACCAGGATGCTGCCTGGATTAGAGAGGGTGCCGAGGAGATTCACCAGGATGCTGACAGGATTAGAGACGGTGCAGAGGAGATTGATCAGGATGCTGCATGGATTAGAGAAGGTACAGAGGAGATTCACCAGGATGCTGCCTGGATTAGAGAGGGTGCAGAGGAGATTCACTGGGATGCTGTCTGGATTAGAGAGGGTGCAGAGGAGATTCACCAGAATACTGCCTGGATTAGAGATGGTGCAGAGGAGATTGACCAGATTGCTGCCTGGATTACAGAGTGTGCAGAGGAGATAGACCAGGACGCTGCCTGCATCAGAGAGGGTGCAGAGGAGATTGACCAGGATGGTGTCTGGATCAGAGAGGGTGCAGAGGAGATTCACCTGGATGCTGTCTGGATTAGAGAGGGTGCAGAGGAGATTGACCAGGACACTGCCTGGATTAGAGAGGGTGCAGAGGAGATTCACCAGGATGCTTCCTGGATTAGAGAGAGTGCAGAGGAGATTCACCACGATGCTGCGTGCATTAGAGAGGGTGCAGAGGAGATTGACCAGGATGCTGCCTGGATTAGAGAGGGTGCAGAGGAGATTCACCAGGACGCTAGCTGGATTAGAGAGGGTGCAGAGGAGATACAACACGATGCTGACTGGATTAGAGAGGGAGCAGAGGAGATTGACCAGGATGCTGCCTGGATTAGAGAGGGTGCCGAGGAGATTCACCAGGATGCTTCCTGGATTAGAGAGAGTGCAGAGGAGATTCACCACGATGCTGCGTGCATTAGAGAGGGTGCAGAGGAGATTGACCAGGATGCTGCCTGGATTAGAGAGGGTGCAGAGGAGATTCAACAGGACGCTAGCAGGATTAGAGAGGGTGCAGAGGAGATTCACCTGGATGCTGTCTGGATTAGAGAGGGTGCAGACGAGATTGACCAGGACACTGCCTGGATTAGAGAGGGTGCAGAGGAGATTCACCAGGATGCTTCCTGGATTAGAGAGAGTGCAGAGGAGATTCACCACGATGCTGCGTGCATTAGAGAGGGTGCAGAGGAGATTGACCAGGATGCTGCCTGGATTAGAGAGGGTGCCGAGGAGATTCACCAGGATGCTGACAGGATTAGAGACGGTGCAGAGGAGATTGATCAGGATGCTGCATGGATTAGAGAAGGTACAGAGGAGATTCACCAGGATGCTGCCTGGATTAGAGAGAGTACAGAGTAGATTCACCGGGTCGCTGCCTGGATTAGAGTGGGTGCAGAGGAGATTCACCTGGATGCTGTCTGGATTAGAGAGGGTGCAGAGGAGATTGACCAGGACACTGCCTGGATTAGAGATGGTGCAGAGGTCATTCACCAGGATGCTTCCTGGATTAGAGAGGATGCAGAGGAGATTCAACAGGACGCTAGCTGGATTAGAGAGGGTGCAGAGGAGATTGACCAGGATGCTGCCTGGATTAGAGAGGGTGCAGAGGAGATTCACTGGGATGCTGTCTGGATTAGAGAGGGTGCAGAGGAGATTCACCAGAATACTGCCTGGATTAGAGATGGTGCAGAGGAGATTGACCAGATTGCTGCCTGGATTACAGAGTGTGCAGAGGAGATAGACCAGGACGCTGCCTGGATCAGAGAGGGTGCAGAGGAGATTGACCAGGATGCTGTCTGGATCAGAGAGGGTGCAGAGGAGATTGACCAGGACGCTGCCTGGATTGGAAAGGGTTCAGAGGAGATTTACCAGGATGCTGCCTGGATTAGAGAGGGTGCAGAGGAGATTGACCAGGATGCTGCCTGGATTAGAGAGGGTGCAGAGGAGATTGACCAGGACGCTGCCTGGATTGGCGAACGTGCAGAGGAGATTGACCGGGACGCTGCCTGGATTAAAGAGGGTGCAGAGGAGATTGACCAGGACGCTGCCTGGATTAGAGAGGGTGCAGAGGAGATTCACCTGGATGCTGTCTGGATTAGAGAGGGTGCAGAGGAGATTTACCAGGACACTGCCTGGATTAGAGAGGGTGCAGAGGAGATTCACCAGGATGCTTCCTGGATTAGAGAGAGTGCAGAGGAGATTCACCACGATGCTGCGTGCATTAGAGAGGGTGCAGAGGAGATTGACCAGGATGCTGCCTGGATTAGAGAGGGTGCAGAGGAGATTCACCAGGACGCTAGCTGGATTAGAGAGGGTGCAGAGGAGATACAACACGATGCTGACTGGATTAGAGAGGGAGCAGAGGAGATTGACCAGGATGCTGCCTGGATTAGAGAGGGTGCCGAGGAGATTCACCAGGATGCTTCCTGGATTAGAGAGAGTGCAGAGGAGATTCACCACGATGCTGCGTGCATTAGAGAGGGTGCAGAGGAGATTGACCAGGATGCTGCCTGGATTAGAGAGGGTGCAGAGGAGATTCAACAGGACGCTAGCAGGATTAGAGAGGGTGCAGAGGAGATTCACCTGGATGCTGTCTGGATTAGAGAGGGTGCAGAGGAGATTGACCAGGACACTGCCTGGATTAGAGAGGGTGCAGAGGAAATTCACCAGGATGCTTCCTGGATTAGAGAGAGTGCAGAGGAGATTCACCACGATGCTGCGTGCATTAGAGAGGGTGCAGAGGAGATTGACCAGGATGCTGCCTGGATTAGAGATGGTGCAGAGGAGATTCAACAGGACGCTAGCAGGATTAGAGAGGGTGCAGAGGAGATACAACAGGATGCTCACTGGATTAGAGAGGGTGCAGAGGAGATTCACCAGGACGCTGTCTGGATTAGAGAGGGTGCAGAGGAGATTGACCAGAATACTGCCTGGATTAGAGATGGTGCAGAGATTGACCAGGACGCTGCCTGGATTAGAGAAGGTGCAGAGATTGACCAGGATGCTGTCTGGATTAGAGAGTGTGCAGAGGAGATTCACCAGAATACTGCCTGGATTAGAGATGGTGCAGAGGAGATTGACCAGGATGCTGCCTGGATTAGAGAGGGTGCAGAGGAGATTGACTAGGACACTGCCTGGATTAGAGAGGGTGCAGAGGAAATTGACCAGGATGCTGCCTGGATTTGAGAGGGTGCCGAGGAGATTCACCAGGATGCTGACAGGATTAGAGACGGTGCAGAGGAGATTGATCAGGATGCTGCATGGATTAGAGAAGGTACAGAGGAGATTCACCAGGATGCTGCCTGGATTAGAGAGAGTACAGAGTAGATTCTCCGGGTCGCTGCCTGGATTAGAGTGGGTGCAGAGGAGATTCACCTGGATGCTGTCTGGATTAGAGAGGGTGCAGAGGAGATTGACCAGGATGCTGCCTGGATTAGAGAGGGTGCAGAGGAGATTCAACAGGACGCTAGCAGGATTAGAGAGGGTGCAGAGGAGATACAACAGGATGCTCACTGGATTAGAGAGGGTGCAGAGGAGATTCACCAGGACGCTGTCTGGATTAGAGAGGGTGCAGAGGAGATTGACCAGAATACTGCCTGGATTAGAGATGGTGCAGAGGAGATTGACCAGGACGCTGCCTGGATTAGAGAAGGTGCAGAGATTGACCAGGATGCTGTCTGGATTAGAGAGTGTGCAGAGGAGATTCACCAGAATACTGCCTGGATTAGAGATAGTGCAGAGGAGATTGACCAGGATGCTGCCTGGATTAGAGAGGGTGCAGAGGAGATTGACTAGGACACTGCCTGGATTAGAGAGGGTGCAGAGGATATTGACCAGGATGCTGCCTGGATTAGAGAGGGTGCCGAGGAGATTCACCAGGATGCTGACAGGATTAGAGACGGTGCAGAGGAGATTGATCAGGATGCTGCATGGATTAGAGAAGGTACAGAGGAGATTCACCAGGATGCTTCCTGGATTAGAGAGGATGCAGAGGAGATTCAACAGGACGCTAGCTGGATTAGAGAGGGTGCAGAGGAGATTGACCAGGATGCTGCCTGGATTAGAGAGGGTGCAGAGGAGATTCACTGGGATGCTGTCTGGATTAGAGAGGGTGCAGAGGAGATTGACCAGAATACTGCCTGGATTAGAGATGGTGCAGAGGAGATTGACCAGATTGCTGCCTGGATTACAGAGTGTGCAGAGGAGATAGACCAGGACGCTGCCTGGATCAGAGAGGGTGCAGAGGAGATTGACCAGGATGCTGTCTGGATCAGAGAGGATGCAGAGGAGATTGACCAGGACGCTGCCTGGATTGGAAAGGGTTCAGAGGAGATTTACCAGGATGCTGCCTGGATTAGAGAGGGTGCAGAGGAGATTGACCAGGATGCTGCCTGGATTAGAGAGGGTGCAGAGGAGATTGACCAGGACGCTGCCTGGATTGGCGAACGTGCAGAGGAGATTGACCGGGACGCTGCCTGGATTAAAGAGGGTGCAGAGGAGATTGACCAGGACGCTGCCTGGATTAGAGAGTGTGCAGAGGAGATTCACCTGGATGCTGTCTGGATTAGAGAGGGTGCAGAGGAGATTGACCAGGACACTGCCTGGATTAGAGAGGGTGCAGAGGAGATTCACCAGGATGCTACCTGGATTAGAGAGAGTGCAGAGGAGATTCACCACGATGCTGCGTGCATTAGAGAGGGTGCAGAGGAGATTGACCAGGATGCTGCCTGGATTAGAGAGGGTGCAGAGGAGATTCACCAGGACGCTAGCTGGATTAGAGAGGGTGCAGAGGAGATACAACACGATGCTGACTGGATTAGAGAGGGAGCAGAGGAGATTGACCAGGATGCTGCCTGGATTAGAGAGGGTGCCGAGGAGATCCACCAGGATGCTTCCTGGATTAGAGAGAGTGCAGAGGAGATTGACCACGATGCTGCGTGCATTAGAGAGGGTGCAGAGGAGATTGACCAGGATGCTGCCTGGATTAGAGAGGGTGCAGAGGAGATTCAACAGGACGCGAGCAGGATTAGAGAGGGTGCAGAGGAGATTCACCTGGATGCTGTCTGGATTAGAGAGGGTGCAGAGGAGATTGACCAGGACACTGCCTGGATTAGAGAGGGTGCAGAGGAGATTGACCAGGACACTGCCTGGATTAGAGAGGGTGCAGAGGAGATACAACAGGATGCTGACTGGATTAGAGAGGGTGCAGAGGAGATTCACCAGGACGCTGTCTGGATTAGAGAGGGTGCAGAGGAGATTGACCAGGATGCTGCCTGGATTAGAGAGGGTGCAGAGGAGATTCACTGGGATGCTGTCTGGATTAGAGAGGGTGCAGAGGAGATTCACCAGAATACTGCCTGGATTAGAGATGGTGCAGAGGAGATTGACCAGGTTGCTGCCTGGATTACAGAGGGTGCAGAGGAGATTGACCAGGACGCTGCCTGGATTGGAAAGGGTTCAGAGGAGATTTACCAGGATGCTGCCTGGATTAGAGAGGGTGCAGAGGAGATTGACCAGGATGCTGCCTGGATTAGAGAGGGTGCAGAGGAGATTGACCAGGACGCTGCCTGGATTGGCGAACGTGCAGAGGAGATTGACCGGGACGCTGCCTGGATTAAAGAGGGTGCAGAGGAGATTGACCAGGACGCTGCCTGGATT
Source organism: Hypanus sabinus (assembly GCF_030144855.1). NCBI lineage: Eukaryota > Metazoa > Chordata > Chondrichthyes > Myliobatiformes > Dasyatidae > Hypanus > Hypanus sabinus. Next base: position 34,601 of record NW_026781818.1, read on the forward strand.
AGAGAGTGTGCAGAGGAGATTCACCTGGATGCTGTCTGGATTAGAGAGGGTGCAGAGGAGATTGACCAGGACACTGCCTGGATTAGAGAGGGTGCAGAGGAGATTCACCAGGATGCTACCTGGATTAGAGAGAGTGCAGAGGAGATTCACCACGATGCTGCGTGCATTAGAGAGGGTGCAGAGGAGATTGACCAGGATGCTGCCTGGATTAGAGAGGGTGCAGAGGAGATTCACCAGGACGCTAGCTGGATTAGAGAGGGTGCAGAGGAGATACAACACGATGCTGACTGGATTAGAGAGGGAGCAGAGGAGATTGACCAGGATGCTGCCTGGATTAGAGAGGGTGCCGAGGAGATCCACCAGGATGCTTCCTGGATTAGAGAGAGTGCAGAGGAGATTGACCACGATGCTGCGTGCATTAGAGAGGGTGCAGAGGAGATTGACCAGGATGCTGCCTGGATTAGAGAGGGTGCAGAGGAGATTCAACAGGACGCGAGCAGGATTAGAGAGGGTGCAGAGGAGATTCACCTGGATGCTGTCTGGATTAGAGAGGGTGCAGAGGAGATTGACCAGGACACTGCCTGGATTAGAGAGGGTGCAGAGGAGATTGACCAGGACACTGCCTGGATTAGAGAGGGTGCAGAGGAGATACAACAGGATGCTGACTGGATTAGAGAGGGTGCAGAGGAGATTCACCAGGACGCTGTCTGGATTAGAGAGGGTGCAGAGGAGATTGACCAGGATGCTGCCTGGATTAGAGAGGGTGCAGAGGAGATTCACTGGGATGCTGTCTGGATTAGAGAGGGTGCAGAGGAGATTCACCAGAATACTGCCTGGATTAGAGATGGTGCAGAGGAGATTGACCAGGTTGCTGCCTGGATTACAGAGGGTGCAGACGAGATAGACTAGGACGCTGCCTGGATCAGAGAGGGTGCAGAGGAGATTGACCAGGATGCTGCCTGGATTAGAGAGGGTGCAGAGGAGATTGACCAGGATGCTGCCTTGATTAAAGAGGGTGCAGAGGACATTTACCAGGACGCTGCCTGGATTAGAGATGGTGCAGAGGAGATTGACCAGTACGCTGCCTGGATTGGCGAACGTGCAGAGGAGATTGACCAGGACGCTGCCTGGATTAGAGAGGGTGCAGAGGAGATTCACCTGGATGCTGTCTGGATTAGAGAGGGTGCAGAGGAGATTGAACAGGACACTGCCTGGATTGGAGAGGGTGCAGAGGAGATTCACCACGATGCTGCCTGGATTATAGAGGGTGCAGAGGAGATTGACCAGGATGCTGTCTGGATCAGAGAGGGTGCAGTGGAGATTGGCCGGGATTCTGCCTGGATTAGAGAGAGTGCAGAGGAGATTGACCAGGATGCTGCCTGGATTAGAGAGGGGGCAAAGGAGATTGACCGGGATTCTGCCTTGATTAGGGAGGGTGCAGAGGAGATTCACCAGGTTGCTGTCTGGATTAGAGAAGGTGCAGAGGAGATTCACCAGGTTGCTGCCTGGATTAGAGAGGGTGCAGAGGAGATTCACCAGGATGCTGCCTGGATTAGAGAGGGTGCAGAGGAGATTGACCAGGATGCTGCCTGGATTAGATTGGGTGCAGAGGAGATTGACCAGGATGATGCCTGGATTAGGGAGGGTGCAGAGGAGATTGACCAGGACGCTGCCTAGATTAGAGAGGGTGCAGTGGAGATTCACTAGGACGCTGCCTGAATTAGAGAGGGTGCAGAGGACATTTACCAGGACGCTGCCTGGATTAGAGAGGGTGCAGAGGAGATTGACCAGGACACTGCCTGGATTAGAGAGGGTGCAGAGGAGATTGACCGGTATTCTGCCTGGATTAGAGAGAGTGCAGAGGAGATTGACCAGGATGCTGCCTGGATTAGAGAGGGGGCAAAGGAGATTGACCGGGATTCTGCCTGGATTAGGGAGGGTGCAGAGGAGATTCACCTGGATGCTGTCTGGATTAGAGAGGGTGCAGAGGAGATTGACCAGTACTCTGCCTGGATTAGAGTGGGTGCAGAGGAGATTCACCAGGATGCTTCCTGGATTAGAGAGAGTGCAGAGGAGATTCACCACGAGGCTGCGTGCATTAGAGAGGGTGCAGAGGAGATTGACCAGGATGCTGCCTGGATTAGAGAGGGTGCAGAGGAGATTCAACAGGACGCTAGCAGGATTAGAGAGGGTGCAGAGGAGATACAACAGGATGCTCACTGGATTAGAGAGGGTGCAGAGGAGATTCACCAGGACGCTGTCTGGATTAGAGAGTGTGCAGAGGAGATTGACCAGGATGCTGCCTGGATTAGAGAGGGTGCAGAGGAGATTCACTGGGATGCTGTCTGGATTAGAGAGGGTGCAGAGGAGATTCACCAGAATACTGCCTGGATTAGAGAGGGTGCAGAGGAGATTGACCAGGATGCTGCCTTGATTAAAGAGGGTGCAGAGGAGATTCACTAGGACGCTGCCTGAATTAGAGAGGGTGCAGAGGACATTTACCAGGACGCTGCCTGGATTATAGAGGGTGCAGAGGAGATTGACCAGGACACTGCCTGGATTAGAGAGGGTGCAGAGGAGATTGACCGGGATTCTGCCTGGATTAGAGAGAGTGCAGAGGAGATTGACCAGGATGCTGCCTGGATTAGAGAGGGGGCAAAGGAGATTGACCGGGATTCTGCCTGGATTAGGGAGGGTGCAGAGGAGATTCACCTGGATGCTGTCTGGATTAGAGAGGGTGCAGAGGAGATTGACCAGGACACTGCCTGGATTAGAGAGGGTGCAGAGGAGATTCTCCAGGATGCTTCCTGGATTAGAGAGAGTGCACAGGAGATTCACCACGATGCTGCGTGCATTAGAGAGGGTGCAGAGGAGATTGACCAGGATGCTGCCTGGATTAGAGAGGGTGCAGTGGAGATTCAACAGGACGCTAGCAGGATTAGAGAGGGTGCAGAGGAGATACAACAGGATGCTCACTGGATTAGAGAGGGTGCAGAGGAGATTCACCAGGACGCTGTCTGGATTAGAGAGGGTGCAGAGGAGATTGACCAGGATGCTGCCTGGATTAGAGAGGGTGCAGAGGAGATTCACTGGGATGCTGTCTGGATTAGAGAGGGTGCAGAGGAGATTCACCAGAATACTGCCTGGATTAGAGATGGTGCAGAGGAGATTGACCAGGTTGCTGCCTGGATTACAGAGGGTGCAGACGAGATAGACCAGGACGCTGCCTGGATCAGAGAGGGTGCAGAGGAGATTGACCAGGATGCTGCCTGGATTAGAGAGGGTGCAGAGGAGATTGACCAGGATGCTGCCTTGATTAAAGAGGGTGCAGAGGACATTTACCAGGACGCTGCCTGGATTAGAGATGGTGCAGAGGAGATTGACCAGGACGCTGCCTGGATTAGAGAGTGTGCAGAGGAGATTCACCTGGATGCTGTCTGGATTAGAGAGGGTGCAGAGGAGATTGAACAGGACACTGCCTGGATTGGAGATGGTGCAGAGGAGATTCACCACGATGCTGCCTGGATTATAGAGGGTGCAGAGGAGATTGACCAGGATGCTGTCTGGATCAGAGAGGGTGCAGTGGAGATTGGCCGGGATTCTGCCTGGATTAGAGAGAGTGCAGAGGAGATTGACCAGGATGCTGCCTGGATTAGAGAGGGGGCAAAGGAGATTGACCGGGATTCTGCCTGGATTAGGGAGGGTGCAGAGGAGATTCACCAGGTTGCTGTCTGGATTAGAGAAGGTGCAGAGGAGATTCACCAGGTTGCTGCCTGGATTAGAGAGGGTGCAGAGGAGATTCACCAGGATGCTGCCTGGATTAGAGAGGGTGCAGAGGAGATTGACCAGGATGCTGCCTGGATTAGATTGGGTGCAGAGGAGATTGACCAGGATGATGCCTGGATTAGGGAGGGTGCAGAGGAGATTGACCAGGACGCTGCCTAGATTAGAGAGGGTGCAGAGGAGATTCACTAGTACGCTGCCTGAATTAGAGAGGGTGCAGAGGACATTTACCAGGACGCTGCCTGGATTAGAGAGGGTGCAGAGGAGATTGACCAGGACACTGCCTGGATTAGAGAGGGTGCAGAGGAGATTGACCGGTATTCTGCCTGGATTAGAGAGAGTGCAGAGGAGATTGACCAGGATGCTGCCTGGATTAGAGAGGGGGCAAAGGAGATTGACCGGGATTCTGCCTGGATTAGGGAGGGTGCAGAGGAGATTCACCTGGATGCTGTCTGGATTAGAGAGGGTGCAGAGGAGATTGACCAGGACTCTGCCTGGATTAGAGAGGGTGCAGAGGAGATTCACCAGGATGCTTCCTGGATTAGAGAGAGTGCAGAGGAGATTCACCACGAGGCTGCGTGCATTAGAGAGGGTGCAGAGGAGATTGACCAGGATGCTGCCTGGATTAGAGAGGGTGCAGAGGAGATTCAACAGGACGCTAGCAGGATTAGAGAGGGTGCAGAGGAGATACAACAGGATGCTCACTGGATTAGAGAGGGTGCAGAGGAGATTCACCAGGACGCTGTCTGGATTAGAGAGTGTGCAGAGGAGATTGACCAGGATGCTGCCTGGATTAGAGAGGGTGCAGAGGAGATTCACTGGGATGCTGTCTGGATTAGAGAGGGTGCAGAGGAGATTCACCAGAGTACTGCCTGGATTAGAGAGGGTGCAGAGGAGATTGACCAGGATGCTGCCTTGATTAAAGAGGGTGCAGAGGAGATTCACTAGGACGCTGCCTGAATTAGAGAGGGTGCAGAGGACATTTACCAGGACGCTGCCTGGATTAGAGAGGGTGCAGAGGAGATTGACCAGGACACTGCCTGGATTAGAGAGGGTGCAGAGGAGATTGACCGGGATTCTGCCTGGATTAGAGAGAGTGCAGAGGAGATTGACCAGGATGCTGCCTGGATTAGAGAGGGGGCAAAGGAGATTGACCGGGATTCTGCCTGGATTAGGGAGGGTGCAGAGGAGATTCACCTGGATGCTGTCTGGATTAGAGAGGGTGCAGAGGAGATTGACCAGGACACTGCCTGGATTAGAGAGGGTGCAGAGGAGTTTCTCCAGGATGCTTCCTGGATTAGAGAGAGTGCAGAGGAGATTCACCACGATGCTGCGTGCATTAGAGAGGGTGCAGAGGAGATTGACCAGGATGCTGCCTGGATTAGAGAGGGTGCAGTGGAGATTCAACAGGACGCTAGCAGGATTAGAGAGGGTGCAGAGGAGATACAACAGGATGCTCACTGGGTTAGAGAGGGTGCAGAGGAGATTCACCAGGACGCTGTCTGGATTAGAGAGGGTGCAGAGGAGATTGACCAGGATGCTGCCTGGATTAGAGAGGGTGCAGAGGAGATTCACTGGGATGCTGTCTGGATTAGAGAGGGTGCAGAGGAGATTCACCAGAATACTGCCTGGATTAGAGATGGTGCAGAGGAGATTGACCAGGTTGCTGCCTGGATTACAGAGGGTGCAGACGAGATTGACCAGGATGCTGCCTGGATTAGAGAGGGTGCAGAGGAGATTGACCAGGATGCTGCCTTGATTAAAGAGGGTGCAGAGGACATTTACCAGGACGCTGCCTGGATTAGAGATGGTGCAGAGGAGATTGACCAGTACGCTGCCTGGATTGGCGAACGTGTAGAGGAGATTGACCAGGACGCTGCCTGGATTAGAGAGGGTGCAGAGGAGATTCACCTGGATGCTGTCTGGATTAGAGAGGGTGCAGAGGAGATTGAACAGGACACTGCCTGGATTGGAGAGGGTGCAGAGGAGATTCACCACGATGCTGCCTGGATTATAGATTGACCAGGACACTGCCTGCATCAGAGAGGGTGCAGAGGAGATTCACCAGGATGCTTCCAGGATTAGAGAGAGTGCAGAGGAGATTCACCACGATGCTGCGTGCATTAGAGAGGGTGCAGAGGAGATTGACCAGGATGCTGCCTGGATTAGAGAGGGTGCAGAGGAGATTCAACAGGACGCTAGCAGGATTAGAGAGTGTGCAGAGGAGATACAACAGGATGCTGACTGAATTAGAGAGGGTGCAGAGGAGATTCACCAGGACGCTGTCTGGATTAGAGAGGGTGCAGAGGAGATTGACCAGGATGCTGCCTGGATTAGAGAGGGTGCAGAGGAGATTCACTGGGATGCTGTCTGGATTAGAGAGGGTGCAGAGGAGATTCACCAGAATACTGCCTGGATTAGAGATGGTGCAGAGGAGATTGACCAGGTTGCTGCCTGGATTACAGAGGGTGCAGACGAGATAGACCAGGACGCTGCCTGGATCAGAGAGGGTGCAGAGGAGATTGACCAGGATGCTGCCTGGATTAGAGAGGGTGCAGAGGAGATTGACCAGGATGCTGCCTTGATTAAAGAGGGTGCAGAGGACATTTACCAGGACGCTGCCTGGATTAGAGATGGTGCAGAGGAGATTGACCAGTACGCTGCCTGGATTGGCGAACGTGCAGAGGAGATTGACCAGGACGCTGCCTGGATTAGAGAGGGTGCAGAGGAGATTCACCTGGATGCTGTCTGGATTAGAGAGGGTGCAGAGGAGATTGAACAGGACACTGCCTGGATTGGAGAGGGTGCAGAGGAGATTCACCACGATGCTGCCTGGATTATAGCGGGTGCAGAGGAGATTGACCAGGATGCTGTCTGGATCAGAGAGGGTGCAGAGGAGAACGACCAGGATGCTGCCTGGATTAGAGAGGGTGCAGAGGACGACGACCAGGATGCTGCCTGGATTAGAGAGGGTGCAGAGGATATTCACCAGGATGCTGCCTTGATTAAAGAAGGTGCAGAGGAGATTCACCAGGATGCCGCCTGGATCAGAGAGGGTGCAGAGGAGATTTACCAGGACGCTGCCTAGATTAGAGATGGTCCAGAGGAGATTGACCACGATGCTGTCTGGATTAGAGAGGGTGCAGTGGAGATTGACCAGGATGCTGTCTGGATTAGAGAGGGTGCAGAGGAGATTGACCACGATGCTGTCTGGATTAGAGAGGGTGCAGAGGAGATTGACCACGATGCTGTCTGGATTAGAGAGGGTGCAGAGGAGATTGACCAGGATGCTGCCTGGAATACAGATAGTGCAGAGGAGATTGACCAGGATGCTGCCTGGATTAGAGAGGGTGCCGAGGAGATTCACCAGGATGCTGCCTGGATTAGAGAGGGTGCAGAGGAGATTGACCAGGATGCTGCCTTGATTAAAGAGGGTGCAGAGGACATTTACCAGGACGCTGCCTGGATTAGAGATGGTGCAGAGGAGATTGACCAGTACGCTGCCTGGATTGGAGAGGGTGCAGAGGAGATTGACCAGGACGCTGCCTGGATTAGAGAGGGTGCAGAGGAGATTCACCTGGATGCTGCCTGTATTATAGAGGGTGCAGAGGAGATTGACCAGGATGCTGCCTTGATTAAAGAGGGTGCAGAGGACATTTACCAGGACGCTGCCTGGATTAGAGATGGTTCAGAGGAGATTGACCAGTACGCTGCCTGGATTGGCGAACGTGCAGAGGAGATTGACCAGGACGCTGCCTGGATTAGAGAGGGTGCAGAGGAGATTCACCTGGATGCTGTCTGGATTAGAGAGGGTGCAGAGGAGATTGAACAGGACACTGCCTGGATTGGAGAGGGTGCAGAGGAGATTCACCACGATGCTGCCTGGATTATAGAGGGTGCAGAGGAGATTGACCAGGATGCTGTCTGGATCAGAGAGGGTGCAGAGGAGAACGACCAGGATGCTGCCTGGATTAGAGAGGGTGCAGAGGAGATTCACTGGGATGCTGTCTGGATTAGAGAGGGTGCAGAGGAGATTCACCAGAATACTGCCTGGATTAGAGATGGTGCAGAGGAGATTGACCAGATTGCTGCCTGGATTACAGAGTGTGCAGAGGAGATAGACCAGGATGCTGCCTGGATTAGAGAGGGGGCAAAGGAGATTGACCGGGATTCTGCCTGGATTAGGGAGGGTGCAGAGGAGATTCACCTGGATGCTGTCTGGATTAGAGAGGGTGCAGAGGAGATTGACCAGGACACTGCCTGGATTAGAGAGGGTGCAGAGGAGATTCACCAGGATGCTTCCTGGATTAGAGAGAGTGCAGAGGAGATTCACCACGAGGCTGCGTGCATTAGAGAGGGTGCAGACGAGATTGACCAGGATGCTGCCTGGATTAGAGAGGGTGCAGAGGAGATTCAACAGGACGCTAGCAGGATTAGAGAGGGTGCAGAGGAGATACAACAGGATGCTCACTGGATTAGAGAGGGTGCAGAGGAGATTCACCAGGACGCTGTCTGGATTAGAGAGTGTGCAGAGGAGGTTGACCAGGATGCTGCCTGGATTAGAGAGGGTGCAGAGGAGATTCACTGGGATGCTGTCTGGATTAGAGAGGGTGCAGAGGAGATACTCCAGAATACTGCCTGGATTAGAGAGGGTGCAGAGGAGATTGACCAGGATGCTGCCTTGATTAAAGAGGGTGCAGAGGAGATTCACTAGGACGCTGCCTGAATTAGAGAGGGTGCAAAGGAGATTGACCGGGATTCTGCCTGGATTAGGGAGGGTGCAGAGGAGATTCACCTGGATGCTGTCTGGATTAGAGAGGGTGCAGAGGAGATTGACCAGGACACTGCCTGGATTAGAGAGGTTGCAGAGGAGATTCTCCAGGATGCTTCCTGGATTAGAGAGAGTGCAGAGGAGATTCACCACGATGCTGCGTGCATTAGAGAGGGTGCAGAGGAGATTGACCAGGATGCTGCCTGGATTAGAGAGGGTGCAGTGGAGATTCAACAGGACGCTAGCAGGATTAGAGAGGGTGCAGAGGAGATACAACAGGATTCTCACTGGATTAGAGAGGGTGCAGAGGAGATTCACCAGGACGCTGTCTGGATTAGAGAGGGTGCAGAGGAGATTGACCAGGATGCTGCCTGGATTAGAGAGGGTGCAGAGGAGATTCACTGGGATGCTGTCTGGATTAGAGAGGGTGCAGAGGAGATTCACCAGAATACTGCCTGGATTAGAGATGGTGCAGAGGAGATTGACCAGGTTGCTGCCTGGATTACAGAGGGTGCAGACGAGATAGACCAGGACGCTGCCTGGATCAGAGAGGGTGCAGAGGAGATTGACCAGGATGCTGCCTGGATTAGAGAGGGTGCAAAGGAGATTGACCAGGATGCTGCCTTGATTAAAGAGGGTGCAGAGGACATTTACCAGGACGCTGCCTGGATTAGAGATGGTGCAGAGGAGATTGACCAGTACGCTGCCTGGATTGGCGAACGTGCAGAGGAGATTGACCAGGACGCTGCCTGGATTAGAGAGGGTGCAGAGGAGATTCACCTGGATGCTGTCTGGATTAGAGAGGGTGCAGAGGAGATTGAACAGGATGCTGCCTTGATTAAAGAGGGTGCAGAGGACATTTACCAGGACGCTGCCTGGATTAGAGATGGTGCAGAGGAGATTGACCAGTACGCTGCCTGGATTGGCGAACGTGCAGAGGAGATTGACCAGGACGCTGCCTGGATTAGAGAGGGTGCAGAGGAGATTCACCTGGATGCTGTCTGGATTAGAGAGGGTGCAGAGGAGATTGAACAGGACACTGCCTGGATTGGAGAGGGTGCAGAGGAGATTCACCACGATGCTGCCTGGATTATAGAGGGTGCAGAGGATATTGACCAGGATGCTGTCTGGATCAGAGAGGGTGCAGAGGAGAACGACCAGGATGCTGCCTGGATTAGAGAGGGTGCAGTGGAGGACGACCAGGATGCTGCCTGGATTAGAGAGGGTGCAGAGGATATTCACCAGGATGCTGCCTTGATTAAAGAAGGTGCAGAGGAGATTCACCAGGATGCTGCCTGGATCAGAGAGGGTGCAGAGTAGATTTACCAGGACGCTGCCTAGATTAGAGATGGTCCAGAGGAGATTGACCACGATGCTGTCTGGATTAGAGAGGGTGCAGAGGAGATTGACCAGGATGCTGTCTGGATTAGAGAGGGTGCAGAGGAGATTGACCACGATGCTGTCTGGATTAGAGAGGGTGCAGAGGAGATTGACCACGATGCTGTCTGGATTAGAGAGGGTGCAGAGGAGATTGACCAGGAGGCTGCCTGGAATAGAGATAGTGCAGAGGAGATTGACCAGGATGCTGCCTGGATTAGAGATGGTGCCGAGGAGATTCACCAGGATGCTGCCTGGATTAGAGAGGGTGCAGAGGAGATTGACCAGGATGCTGCCTTGATTAAAGAGGGTGCAGAGGACATTTATCAGGACGCTGCCTGGATTAGAGATGGTGCAGAAGAGATTGACCAGTACGCTGCCTGGATTGGAGAGGGTGCAGAGGAGATTGACCAGGACGCTGCCTGGATTAGAGAGGGTGCAGAGGAGATTCACCTGGATGCTGTCTGGATTAGAGAGGGTGCAGAGGAGATTGAACAGGACACTGCCTGGATTGGAGAGGGTGCAGAGGAGATTCACCATGATGCTGCCTGGATTATAGAGGGTGCAGAGGAGATTGACCAGGATGCTGTCTGGATCAGAGAGGGTGCACAGGAGAACGACCAGGATGCTGCCTGGATTAGAGAGGGTGCAGAGGATATTCACCAGGATGCTGCCTTGATTAAAGAAGGTGCAGAGGAGATTCACCAGGATGCTGCCTGGATCAGAGAGGGTGCAGAGGAGATTTACCAGGACGCTGCCTGGATTAGAGATGGTCCAGAGGAGATTGACCACGATGCTGTCTGGATTAGAGAGGGTGCAGAGGAGATTGACCAGGATGCTGTCTGGATTAGAGAGGGTGCAGAGGAGATTGAGCACGATGCTGTCTGGATTAGAGAGGGTGCAGAGGGGATTGAAAAGGATGCTGTCTGGATTAGAGAGAGTACAGAGTAGATTCAACGAGTCGCTGCCTGGATTAGAGTGGGTGCAGAGGACATTCACCTGGATGCTGTCTGGATTAGAGAGGGTGCCGAGGAGATTGACCAGGACACGGCCTGGATTAGAGAGGGTGCAGAGGAGATTCACCAGAATACTGCCTGGATTAGAGATGGTGCAGAGGAGATTGACCAGGTTGCTGCCTGGATTACAGAGGGTGCAGACGAGATAGACCAGGACGCTGCCTGGATCAGAGAGGGTGCAGAGGAGATTGACCAGGATGCTGTCTGGATCAGAGAGGGTGCAGAGGAGATTGACCAGGATGCTGCCTGGATTAGAGAGGGTGCAGAGGAGATTGACCAGGATGCTGCCTGGATTAGAGAGGGTGCAGAGGAGATTGACCAGGACGCTGCCTGGATTAGAGAGGGTGCAGCGGAGATTGACCGGGATGCTGCCTGGATTAGAGAGGGTGCAGAGGAGATTGACCAGGACGCTGCCTGGATTAGAGAGGGTGCAGAGGAGATTCACCTGGATGCTTCCTGGATTAGAGAGGGTGCCGAGGAGATTCACCAGGATGCTGACTGGATTAGAGAGGGAGCAGAGGAGATTGACCAGGATGCTGCCTGGATTAGAGAGGGAGCCGAGGAGATTCACCAGGATGCTGACTGGATTAGAGACTGTGCAGAGGAGATTGATCAGGATGCTGCATGGATTAGAGAAGGTACAGAGGAGATTGACCAGGATGCTGCCTGGATTAGAGAGAGTACAGAGTAGAGTCACCGGGTCGCTGCCTGGATTAGAGAGGGTGCAGAGGAGATTCACCTGGATGCTCTCTGGATTAGAGAGGGTGCAGAGGAGATTGACCAGGACACTGCCTGGATTAGAGAGGGTGCAGAGGAGATTCAACAGGATGCTTCCTGGATTAGAGAGAGTGCAGAGGAGATTCACCACGATGCTGCGTGCATTAGAGAGGGTGCAGAGGAGATTGACCAGGATGCTGCCTGGATTAGAGAGGGTGCAGAGGAGATTCAACAGGACGCTAGCAGGATTAGAGAGGGTGCAGAGGAGATACAACAGGATGCTGACTGGATTAGAGAGGGTGCAGAGGAGATTCACCAGGACGCTGTCTGGATTAGAGAGGGGGCAGAGGAGATTGACCAGGATGCTTCCTTGATTAGAGAGGGTGCAGAGGAGATTCACTGGGATGCTGTCTGGATTAGAGAGGGTGCAGAGGAGATTCACCAGAATACTGCCTGGATTAGAGATGGTGCAGAGGAGATTGACCAGGTTGCTGCCTGGATTACAGAGGGTGCAGACGAGATAGACCAGGACGCTGCCTGGATCAGAGTGGGTGCAGAGGAGATTGACCAGGATGCTGCCTGGATTAGAGAGGGTGCAGAGGAGATTGACCAGGATGCTGCCTTGATTAAAGTGGGTGCAGAAGACATTTACCAGGACGCTGCCTGGATTAGAGATGGTGCAGAGGAGATTGACCAGTACGCTGCCTGGATTGGCGAACGTGCAGAGGAGATTGAACAGGACACTGCCTGGATTGGAGAGGGTGCAGAGGAGATTCACCACGATGCTGCCTGGATTATAGAGGGTGCAGAGGAGATTGACCAGGATGCTGTCTGGATCAGAGAGGGTGCAGAGGAGAACGACCAGGATGCTGCCTGGATTAGAGAGGGTGCAGAGGAGGACGACCAGGATGCTGCCTGGATTAGAGAGGGTGCAGAGGATATTCACGAGGATGCTGCCTTGATTAAAGAAGGTGCAGAGGAGATTCACCAGGATGCTGCCTGGATCAGAGAGGGTGCAGAGAAGATTTACGAGGACGCTGCCTGGATTAGAGATGGTCCAGAGGAGATTGACCACGATGCTGTCTGGATTAGAGAGGGTGCAGAGGAGATTGACCAGGATGCTGTCTGGATTAGAGAGGGTGCAGAGGAGATTGACCACGATGCTGTCTGGATTAGAGAGGGTGCAGAGGGGATTGGATAGGATGCTGTCTGGATTAGAGAGGGTGCAGAGGAGATTGACCACGATGCTGTCTGGATTAGAGAGGGTGCAGAGGAGATTGACCAGGATGCTGCCTGGATTAGAGAGGGTGCAGAGGAGATTGACCAGGACGCTGCCTGGATTAGAGAGGGTGCAGCGGAGATTGACCGGGATGCTGCCTGGATTAGAGAGGGTGCAGAGGAGATTGACCAGGACGCTGCCTGGATTAGAGAGGGTGCAGAGGAGATTCACCTGGATGCTTCCTGGATTAGAGAGGGTGCCGAGGAGATTCACCAGGATGCTGACTGGATTAGAGAGGGAGCAGAGGAGATTGACCAGGATGCTGCCTGGATTAGAGAGGGAGCCGAGGAGATTCACCAGGATGCTGACTGGATTAGAGACTGTGCAGAGGAGATTGATCAGGATGCTGCATGGATTAGAGAAGGTACAGAGGAGATTGACCAGGATGCTGCCTGGATTAGAGAGAGTACAGAGTAGAGTCACCGGGTCGCTGCCTGGATTAGAGAGGGTGCAGAGGAGATTCACCTGGATGCTCTCTGGATTAGAGAGGGTGCAGAGGAGATTGACCAGGACACTGCCTGGATTAGAGAGGGTGCAGAGGAGATTCAACAGGATGCTTCCTGGATTAGAGAGAGTGCAGAGGAGATTCACCACGATGCTGCGTGCATTAGAGAGGGTGCAGAGGAGATTGACCAGGATGCTGCCTGGATTAGAGAGGGTGCAGAGGAGATTCAACAGGACGCTAGCAGGATTAGAGAGGGTGCAGAGGAGATACAACAGGATGCTGACTGGATTAGAGAGGGTGCAGAGGAGATTCACCAGGACGCTGTCTGGATTAGAGAGGGGGCAGAGGAGATTGACCAGGATGCTTCCTTGATTAGAGAGGGTGCAGAGGAGATTCACTGGGATGCTGTCTGGATTAGAGAGGGTGCAGAGGAGATTCACCAGAATACTGCCTGGATTAGAGATGGTGCAGAGGAGATTGACCAGGTTGCTGCCTGGATTACAGAGGGTGCAGACGAGATAGACCAGGACGCTGCCTGGATCAGAGTGGGTGCAGAGGAGATTGACCAGGATGCTGCCTGGATTAGAGAGGGTGCAGAGGAGATTGACCAGGATGCTGCCTTGATTAAAGTGGGTGCAGAAGACATTTACCAGGACGCTGCCTGGATTAGAGATGGTGCAGAGGAGATTGACCAGTACGCTGCCTGGATTGGCGAACGTGCAGAGGAGATTGAACAGGACACTGCCTGGATTGGAGAGGGTGCAGAGGAGATTCACCACGATGCTGCCTGGATTATAGAGGGTGCAGAGGAGATTGACCAGGATGCTGTCTGGATCAGAGAGGGTGCAGAGGAGAACGACCAGGATGCTGCCTGGATTAGAGAGGGTGCAGAGGAGGACGACCAGGATGCTGCCTGGATTAGAGAGGGTGCAGAGGATATTCACGAGGATGCTGCCTTGATTAAAGAAGGTGCAGAGGAGATTCACCAGGATGCTGCCTGGATCAGAGAGGGTGCAGAGAAGATTTACGAGGACGCTGCCTGGATTAGAGATGGTCCAGAGGAGATTGACCACGATGCTGTCTGGATTAGAGAGGGTGCAGAGGAGATTGACCAGGATGCTGTCTGGATTAGAGAGGGTGCAGAGGAGATTGACCACGATGCTGTCTGGATTAGAGAGGGTGCAGAGGGGATTGGATAGGATGCTGTCTGGATTAGAGAGGGTGCAGAGGAGATTGACCACGATGCTGTCTGGATTAGAGAGGGTGCAGAGGAGATTGACCAGGATGCTGCCTGGATTAGAGAGGGTGCCGAGGAGATTCACCAGGATGCTGCCTGGATTAGAGAGGGTGCAGAGGAGATTGACCACGATGCTGCGTGCATTAGAGAGGGTGCAGAGGAGATTGACCAGGATGCTGCCTGGATTAGAGAGGGTGCAGAGGAGATTCAACAGGACGCTAGCAGGATTAGAGAGGGTGCAGAGGAGATACAACAGGATGCTGACTGGATTAGAGAGGGTGCAGAGGAGATTCACCAGGACGCTGTCTGGATTAGAGAGGGGGCAGAGGAGATTGACCAGGATGCTTCCTTGATTAGAGAGGGTGCAGAGGAGATTCACTGGGATGCTGTCTGGATTAGAGAGGGTGCAGAGGAGATTCACCAGAATACTGCCTGGATTAGAGATGGTGCAGAGGAGATTGACCAGGTTGCTGCCTGGATTACAGAGGGTGCAGACGAGATAGACCAGGACGCTGCCTGGATCAGAGTGGGTGCAGAGGAGATTGACCAGGATGCTGCCTGGATTAGAGAGGGTGCAGAGGAGATTGACCAGGATGCTGCCTTGATTAAAGTGGGTGCAGAAGACATTTACCAGGACGCTGCCTGGATTAGAGATGGTGCAGAGGAGATTGACCAGTACGCTGCCTGGATTGGCGAACGTGCAGAGGAGATTGAACAGGACACTGCCTGGATTGGAGAGGGTGCAGAGGAGATTCACCACGATGCTGCCTGGATTATAGAGGGTGCAGAGGAGATTGACCAGGATGCTGTCTGGATCAGAGAGGGTGCAGAGGAGAACGACCAGGATGCTGCCTGGATTAGAGAGGGTGCAGAGGAGGACGACCAGGATGCTGCCTGGATTAGAGAGGGTGCAGAGGATATTCACGAGGATGCTGCCTTGATTAAAGAAGGTGCAGAGGAGATTCACCAGGATGCTGCCTGGATCAGAGAGGGTGCAGAGAAGATTTACGAGGACGCTGCCTGGATTAGAGATGGTCCAGAGGAGATTGACCACGATGCTGTCTGGATTAGAGAGGGTGCAGAGGAGATTGACCAGGATGCTGTCTGGATTAGAGAGGGTGCAGAGGAGATTGACCACGATGCTGTCTGGATTAGAGAGGGTGCAGAGGGGATTGGATAGGATGCTGTCTGGATTAGAGAGGGTGCAGAGGAGATTGACCACGATGCTGTCTGGATTAGAGAGGGTGCAGAGGAGATTGACCAGGATGCTGCCTGGATTAGAGAGGGTGCAGAGGAGATTGACCAGGACGCTGCCTGGATTAGAGAGGGTGCAGCGGAGATTGACCGGGATGCTGCCTGGATTAGAGAGGGTGCAGAGGAGATTGACCAGGACGCTGCCTGGATTAGAGAGGGTGCAGAGGAGATTCACCTGGATGCTTCCTGGATTAGAGAGGGTGCCGAGGAGATTCACCAGGATGCTGACTGGATTAGAGAGGGAGCAGAGGAGATTGACCAGGATGCTGCCTGGATTAGAGAGGGAGCCGAGGAGATTCACCAGGATGCTGACTGGATTAGAGACTGTGCAGAGGAGATTGATCAGGATGCTGCATGGATTAGAGAAGGTACAGAGGAGATTGACCAGGATGCTGCCTGGATTAGAGAGAGTACAGAGTAGAGTCACCGGGTCGCTGCCTGGATTAGAGAGGGTGCAGAGGAGATTCACCTGGATGCTCTCTGGATTAGAGAGGGTGCAGAGGAGATTGACCAGGACACTGCCTGGATTAGAGAGGGTGCAGAGGAGATTCAACAGGATGCTTCCTGGATTAGAGAGAGTGCAGAGGAGATTCACCACGATGCTGCGTGCATTAGAGAGGGTGCAGAGGAGATTGACCAGGATGCTGCCTGGATTAGAGAGGGTGCAGAGGAGATTCAACAGGACGCTAGCAGGATTAGAGAGGGTGCAGAGGAGATACAACAGGATGCTGACTGGATTAGAGAGGGTGCAGAGGAGATTCACCAGGACGCTGTCTGGATTAGAGAGGGGGCAGAGGAGATTGACCAGGATGCTTCCTTGATTAGAGAGGGTGCAGAGGAGATTCACTGGGATGCTGTCTGGATTAGAGAGGGTGCAGAGGAGATTCACCAGAATACTGCCTGGATTAGAGATGGTGCAGAGGAGATTGACCAGGTTGCTGCCTGGATTACAGAGGGTGCAGACGAGATAGACCAGGACGCTGCCTGGATCAGAGTGGGTGCAGAGGAGATTGACCAGGATGCTGCCTGGATTAGAGAGGGTGCAGAGGAGATTGACCAGGATGCTGCCTTGATTAAAGTGGGTGCAGAAGACATTTACCAGGACGCTGCCTGGATTAGAGATGGTGCAGAGGAGATTGACCAGTACGCTGCCTGGATTGGCGAACGTGCAGAGGAGATTGAACAGGACACTGCCTGGATTGGAGAGGGTGCAGAGGAGATTCACCACGATGCTGCCTGGATTATAGAGGGTGCAGAGGAGATTGACCAGGATGCTGTCTGGATCAGAGAGGGTGCAGAGGAGAACGACCAGGATGCTGCCTGGATTAGAGAGGGTGCAGAGGAGGACGACCAGGATGCTGCCTGGATTAGAGAGGGTGCAGAGGATATTCACGAGGATGCTGCCTTGATTAAAGAAGGTGCAGAGGAGATTCACCAGGATGCTGCCTGGATCAGAGAGGGTGCAGAGAAGATTTACGAGGACGCTGCCTGGATTAGAGATGGTCCAGAGGAGATTGACCACGATGCTGTCTGGATTAGAGAGGGTGCAGAGGAGATTGACCAGGATGCTGTCTGGATTAGAGAGGGTGCAGAGGAGATTGACCACGATGCTGTCTGGATTAGAGAGGGTGCAGAGGGGATTGGATAGGATGCTGTCTGGATTAGAGAGGGTGCAGAGGAGATTGACCACGATGCTGTCTGGATTAGAGAGGGTGCAGAGGAGATTGACCAGGATGCTGCCTGGATTAGAGAGGGTGCCGAGGAGATTCACCAGGATGCTGCCTGGATTAGAGAGGGTGCAGAGGAGATTGACCACGATGCTGTCTGGATTAGAGAGGGTGCAGAGGAGATTGAACAGGACACTGCCTGGATTGGAGAGGGTGCAGAGGAGATTCACCACGATGCTGCCTGGATTATAGAGGGTGCAGAGGAGATTGACCAGGATGCTGTCTGGATCAGAGAGGGTGCAGAGGAGAACGACCAGGATGCTGCCTGGATTAGAGAGGGTGCAGAGGAGGACGACCAGGATGCTGCCTGGATTAGAGAGGGTGCAGAGGATATTCACGAGGATGCTGCCTTGATTAAAGAAGGTGCAGAGGAGATTCACCAGGATGCTGCCTGGATCAGAGAGGGTGCAGAGAAGATTTACCAGGACGCTGCCTGGATTAGAGATGGTCCAGAGGAGATTGACCAGTACGCTGCCTGGATTGGAGAGGGTGCAGAGGAGATTGACCAGGACGCTGCCTGGATTAGAGAGGGTGCAGAGGAGATTCACCTGGATGCTGCCTGTATTATAGAGGGTGCAGAGGAGATTGACCAGGATGCTGCCTTGATTAAAGAGGGTGCAGAGGACATTTACCAGGACGCTGCCTGGATTAGAGATGGTGCAGAGGAGATTGACCAGTACGCTGCCTGGATTGGCGAACGTGCAGAGGAGATTGACCAGGACGCTGCCTGGATTAGAGAGGGTGCAGAGGAGATTCACCTGGATGCTGTCTGGATTAGAGAGGGTGCAGAGGAGATTGAACAGGACACTGCCTGGATTGGAGAGGGTGCAGAGGAGATTCACCACGATGCTGCCTGGATTATAGAGGGTGCAGAGGAGATTGACCAGGATGCTGTCTGGATCAGAGAGGGTGCAGAGGAGAACGACCAGGATGCTGCCTGGATTAGAGAGGGTGCAGAGGAGATTCACTGGGATGCTGTCTGGATTAGAGAGGGTGCAGAGGAGATTCACCAGAATACTGCCTGGATTAGAGATGGTGCAGAGGAGATTGACCAGATTGCTGCCTGGATTACAGAGTGTGCAGAGGAGATAGACCAGGATGCTGCCTGGATTAGAGAGGGGGCAAAGGAGATTGACCGGGATTCTGCCTGGATTAGGGAGGGTGCAGAGGAGATTCACCTGGATGCTGTCTGGATTAGAGAGGGTGCAGAGGAGATTGACCAGGACACTGCCTGGATTAGAGAGGGTGCAGAGGAGATTCACCAGGATGCTTCCTGGATTAGAGAGAGTGCAGAGGAGATTCACCACGAGGCTGCGTACATTAGAGAGGGTGCAGAGGAGATTGACCAGGATGCTGCCTGGATTAGAGAGGGTGCAGAGGAGATTCAACAGGACGCTAGCAGGATTAGAGAGGGTGCAGAGGAGATACAACAGGATGCTCACTGGATTAGAGAGGGTGCAGAGGAGATTCACCAGGACGCTGTCTGGATTAGAGAGTGTGCAGAGGAGGTTGACCAGGATGCTGCCTGGATTAGAGAGGGTGCAGAGGAGATTCACTGGGATGCTGTCTGGATTAGAGAGGGTGCAGAGGAGATTCTCCAGAATACTGCCTGGATTAGAGAGGGTGCAGAGGAGATTGACCAGGATGCTGCCTTGATTAAAGAGGGTGCAGAGGAGATTCACTAGGACGCTGCCTGAATTAGAGAGGGTGCAGAGGACATTTACCAGGACGCTGCCTGGATTAGAGAGGGTGCAGAGGAGATTGACCAGGACACTGCCTGGATTAGCGAGGGTGCAGAGGAGATTGACCGGGATTCTGCCTGGATTAGAGAGAGTGCAGAGGAGATTGACCAGGATGCTGCCTGGATTAGAGAGGGGGCAAAGGAGATTGACCGGGATTCTGCCTGGATTAGGGAGGGTGCAGAGGAGATTCACCTGGATGCTGTCTGGATAGAGGGTGCAGAGGAGATTGACCAGGACACTGCCTGGATTAGAGAGGGTGCAGAGGAGATTCTCCAGGATGCTTCCTGGATTAGAGAGAGTGCAGAGGAGATTCACCACGATGCTGCGTGCATTAGAGAGGGTGCAGAGGAGATTGACCAGGATGCTGCCTGGATTAGAGAGGGTGCAGTGGAGATTCAACAGGACGCTAGCAGGATTAGAGAGGGTGCAGAGGAGATACAACAGGATTCTCACTGGATTAGAGAGGGTGCAGAGGAGATTCACCAGGACGCTGTCTGGATTAGAGAGGGTGCAGAGGAGATTGACCAGGATGCTGCCTGGATTAGAGAGGGTGCAGAGGAGATTCACTGGGATGCTGTCTGGATTAGAGAGGGTGCAGAGGAGATTCACCAGAATACTGCCTGGATTAGAGATGGTGCAGAGGAGATTGACCAGGTTGCTGCCTGGATTACAGAGGGTGCAGACGAGATAGACCAGGACGCTGCCTGGATCAGAGAGGGTGCAGAGGAGATTGACCAGGATGCTGCCTGGATTAGAGAGGGTGCAAAGGAGATTGACCAGGATGCTGCCTTGATTAAAGAGGGTGCAGAGGACATTTACCAGGACGCTTCCTGGATTAGAGATGGTGCAGAGGAGATTGACCAGTACGCTGCCTGGATTGGCGAACGTGCAGAGGAGATTGACCAGGACGCTGCCTGGATTAGAGAGGGTGCAGAGGAGATTCACCTGGATGCTGTCTGGATTAGAGAGGGTGCAGAGGAGATTGAACAGGACACTAACTGGATTGGAGAGGGTGCAGAGGAGATTCACCACGATGCTGCCTGGATTGGAGAGGGTGCAGAGGAGATTCACCACGATGCTGCCTGGATTGGAGAGGGTGCAGAGGAGATTCACCAGGACGCTGTCTGGATTAGAGAGGGTGCAGAGGAGATTGACCAGGATGCTGCCTGGATTAGAGAGGGTGCAGAGGAGATTCACTGGGATGCTGTCTGGATTAGAGAGGGTGCAGAGGAGATTCACCAGAATACTGCCTGGATTAGAGATGGTGCAGAGGAGATTGACCAGGTTGCTGCCTGGATTACAGAGGGTGCAGACGAGATAGACCAGGACGCTGCCTGGATCAGAGAGGGTGCAGAGGAGATTGACTAGGATGCTGCCTGGATTAGAGAGGGTGCAGAGGAGATTGACCAGGATGCTGCCTTGATTAAAGAGGGTGCAGAGGACATTTACCAGGACGCTGCCTGGATTAGAGATGGTGCAGAGGAGATTGACCAGTACGCTGCCTGGATTGGCGAACGTGCAGAGGAGATTGACCAGGACGCTGCCTGGATTAGAGAGGGTGCAGAGGAGATTCACCTGGATGCTGTCTGGATTAGAGAGGGTGCAGAGGAGATTGAACAGGACACTGCCTGGATTGGAGAGGGTGCAGAGGAGATTCACCACGATGCTGCCTGGATTATAGAGGGTGCAGAGGAGATTGACCAGGATGCTGTCTGGATCAGAGAGGGTGCAGAGGAGAACGACCAGGATGCTGCCTGGATTAGAGAGGGTGCAGAGGACGACGACCAGGATGCTGCCTGGATTAGAGAGGGTGCAGAGGATATTCACCAGGATGCTGCCTTGATTAAAGAAGGTGCAGAGGAGATTCACCAGGATGCTGCCTGGATCAGAGAGGGTGCAGAGGAGATTTACCAGGACGCTGCCTAGATTAGAGATGGTCCAGAGGAGATTGACCACGATGCTGTCTGGATTAGAGAGGGTGCAGTGGAGATTGACCAGGATGCTGTCTGGATTAGAGAGGGTGCAGAGGAGATTGACCACGATGCTGTCTGGATTAGAGAGGGTGCAGAGGAGATTGACCACGATGCTGTCTGGATTAGAGTGGGTGCAGAGGAGATTGACCAGGATGCTGCCTGGAATACAGATAGTGCAGAGGAGATTGACCAGGATGCTGCCTGGATTAGAGAGGGTGCCGAGGAGATTCACCAGGATGCTGCCTGGATTAGAGAGGGTGCAGAGGAGATTGACCAGGATGCTGCCTTGATTAAAGAGGGTGCAGAGGACATCTACCAGGACGCTGCCTGGATTAGAGATGGTGCAGAGGAGATTGACCAGTACGCTGCCTGGATTGGAGAGGGTGCAGAGGAGATTGACCAGGACGCTGCCTGGATTAGAGAGGGTGCAGAGGAGATTCACCTGGATGCTGTCTGGATTAGAGAGGGTGCAGAGGAGATTGAACAGGACACTGCCTGGATTGGAGAGGGTGCAGAGGAGATTCACCACGATGCTGCCTGGATTATAGAGGGTGCAGAGGAGATTGACCAGGATGCTGTCTGGATCAGAGAGGGTGCAGAGGAGAACGACCAGGATGCTGCCTGGATTAGAGAGGGTGCAGTGGAGGACGACCAGGATGCTGCCTGGATTAGAGAGGGTGCAGAGGATATTCACCAGGATGCTGCCTTGATTAAAGAAGGTGCAGAGGAGATTCACCAGGATGCTGCCTGGATCAGAGAGGGTGCAGAGGAGATTTACCAGGACGCTGCCTAGATTAGAGATGATCCAGAGGAGATTGACCACGATGCTGTCTGGATTAGAGAGGGTGCAGAGGAGATTGACCAGGATGCTGTCTGGATTAGAGAGGGTGCAGAGGAGATTGACCACGATGCTGTCTGGATTAGAGAGGGTGCAGAGGAGATTGACCAGGAGGCTGCCTGGAATAGAGATAGTGCAGAGGAGATTGACCAGGATGCTGCCTGGATTAGAGAGGGTGCCGAGGAGATGCACCAGGATGCTGCCTGGATTAGAGAGGGTGCAGAGGAGATTGACCAGGATGCTTCCTTGATTAAAGAGGGTGCAGAGGACATTTATCAGGACGCTGCCTGGATTAGAGATGGTGCAGAGGAGATTGACCAGTACGCTGCCTGGATTGGAGAGGGTGCAGAGGAGATTGACCAGGACGCTGCCTGGATTAGAGAGGGTGCAGAGGAGATTCACCTGGATGCTGTCTGGATTAGAGAGGGTGCAGAGGAGATTGAACAGGATACTGCCTGGATTGGAGAGGGTGCAGAGGAGATTCACCATGATGCTGCCTGGATTATAGAGGGTGCAGAGGAGATTGACCAGGATGCTGTCTGGATCAGAGAGGGTGCACAGGAGAACGACCAGGATGCTGCCTGGATTAGAGAGGGTGCAGAGGATATTCACCAGGATGCTGCCTTGATTAAAGAAGGTGCAGAGGAGATTCACCAGGATGCTGCCTGGATCAGAGAGGGTGCAGAGGAGATTTACCAGGACGCTGCCTGGATTAGAGATGGTCCAGAGGAGATTGACCACGATGCTGTCTGGATTAGAGAGGGTGCAGAGGAGATTGACCAGGATGCTGTCTGGATTAGAGAGGGTGCAGAGGAGATTGACCACGATGCTGTCTGGATTAGAGAGGGTGCAGAGGGGATTGAAAAGGATGCTGTCTGGATTAGAGAGAGAACAGAGAAGATTCAACGGGTCGCTGCCTGGATTAGAGTGGGTGCAGAGGACATTCACCTGGATGCTGTCTGAATTAGAGAGGGTGCAGAGGAGATTGACCAGGACACTGCCTGGATTAGAGATGGTGCAGAGGAGATTCACCAGGATGCTTCCTGGATTAGAGAGGGTGCAGAGGAGATTCACCAGAATACTGCCTGGATTAGAGATGGTGCAGAGGAGATTGACCAGGTTGCTGCCTGGATCACAGAGGGTGCAGACGAGATAGACCAGGACGCTGCCTGGATCAGAGAGGGTGCAGAGGAGATTGACCAGGATGCTGTCTGGATCAGAGAGGGTGCAGAGGAGATTGACCAGGATGCTGCCTGGATTAGAGAGGGTGCAGAGGAGATTGACCAGGATGCTGCCTGGATTAGAGAGGGTGCAGAGGAGATTGACCAGGACGCTGCCTGGATTAGAGAGGGTGCAGCGGAGATTGACCGGGATGCTGCCTGGATTAGAGAGGGTGCAGAGGAGATTGACCAGGACGCTGCCTGGATTAGAGAGGGTGCAGAGGAGATTCACCTGGATGCTTCCTGGATTAGAGAGGGTGCCGAGGAGATTCACCAGGATGCTGACTGGATTAGAGAGGGAGCAGAGGAGATAGACCAGGATGCTGCCTGGATTAGAGAGGGAGCCGAGGAGATTCACCAGGATGCTGACTGGATTAGAGACGGTACAGAGGAGATTGACCAGGATGCTGCCTGGATTAGAGAGGGTGCAGAGGAGATTCACCTGGATGCTCTCTGGATTAGAGAGGGTGCAGAGGAGATTGACCAGGACACTGCCTGGATTAGAGAGGGTGCAGAGGAGATTCAACAGGATGCTTCCTGGATTAGAGAGAGTGCAGAGGAGATTCACCACGATGCTGCGTGCATTAGAGAGGGTGCAGAGGAGATTGACCAGGATGCTGCCTGGATTAGAGAGGGTGCAGAGGAGATTCAACAGGACGCTAGCAGGATTAGAGAGGGTGCAGAGGAGATACAACAGGATGCTGACTGGATTAGAGAGGGTGCAGAGGAGATTCACCAGGACGCTCTCTGGATTAGAGAGGGTGCAGAGGAGATTGACCAGGATGCTGCCTGGATTAGAGAGGGTGCAGAGGAGATTCACTGGGATGCTGTCTGGATTAGAGAGGGTGCAGAGGAGATTGACCAGGACACTGCCTGGATTAGAGAGGGTGCAGAGGAGATTCAACAGGATGCTTCCTGGATTAGAGAGAGTGCAGAGGAGATTCACCACGATGCTGCGTGCATTAGAGAGGGTGCAGAGGAGATTGACCAGGATGCTGCCTGGATTAGAGAGGGTGCAGAGGAGATTCAACAGGACGCTAGCAGGATTAGAGAGGGTGCAGAGGAGATACAACAGGATGCTGACTGGATTAGAGAGGGTGCAGAGGAGATTCACCAGGACGCTGTCTGGATTAGAGAGGGTGCAGAGGAGATTGACCAGGATGCTGCCTGGATTAGAGAGGGTGCAGAGGAGATTCACTGGGATGCTGTCTGGATTAGAGAGGGTGCAGAGGAGATTCACCAGAATACTGCCTGGATTAGAGATGGTGCAGAGGAGATTGACCAGGTTGCTGCCTGGATTACAGAGGGTGCAGACGAGATAGACCAGGACGCTGCCTGGATCAGAGTGGGTGCAGAGGAGATTGACCAGGATGCTGCCTGGATTAGAGAGGGTGCAGAGGAGATTGACCAGGATGCTGCCTTGATTAAAGTGGGTGCAGAGGAGATTTACCAGGACGCTGCCTGGATTAGAGATGGTGCAGAGGAGATTGACCAGTACGCTGCCTGGATTGGCGAACGTGCAGAGGAGATTGAACAGGACACTGCCTGGATTGGAGAGGGTGCAGAGGAGATTCACCACGATGCTGCCTGGATTATAGAGGGTGCAGAGGAGATTGACCAGGATGCTGTCTGGATCAGAGAGGGTGCAGAGGAGAACGACCAGGATGCTGCCTGGATTAGAGAGGGTGCAGAGGAGGACGACCAGGATCCTGCCTGGATTAGAGAGGGTGCAGAGGATATTCACGAGGATGCTGCCTTGATTAAAGAAGGTGCAGAGGAGATTCACCAGGATGCTGCCTGGATCAGAGAGGGTGCAGAGAAGATTTACGAGGACGCTGCCTGGATTAGAGATGGTCCAGAGGAGATTGACCACGATGCTGTCTGGATTAGAGAGGGTGCAGAGGAGATTGACCAGGATGCTGTCTGGATTAGAGAGGGTGCAGAGGAGATTGACCACGATGCTGTCTGGATTAGAGAGGGTGCAGAGGGGATTGAAAAGGATGCTGTCTGGATTAGAGAGAGAACAGAGAAGATTCAACGGGTCGCTGCCTGGATTAGAGAGGGTGCAGAGGAGATTCACCAGGACGCTGTCTGGATTAGAGAGGGTGCAGAGGAGATTGACCAGGATGCTGCCTGGATTAGAGAGGGTGCAGAGGAGATTCACTGGGATGCTGTCTGGATTAGAGAGGGTGCAGAGGAGATTGACCAGGACACTGCCTGGATTAGAGAGGGTGCAGAGGAGATTCAACAGGATGCTTCCTGGATTAGAGAGAGTGCAGAGGAGATTCACCACGATGCTGCGTGCATTAGAGAGGGTGCAGAGGAGATTGACCAGGATGCTGCCTGGATTAGAGAGGGTGCAGAGGAGATTCAACAGGACGCTAGCAGGATTAGAGAGGGTGCAGAGGAGATACAACAGGATGCTGACTGGATTAGAGAGGGTGCAGAGGAGATTCACCAGGACGCTGTCTGGATTAGAGAGGGTGCAGAGGAGATTGACCAGGATGCTGCCTGGATTAGAGAGGGTGCAGAGGAGATTCACTGGGATGCTGTCTGGATTAGAGAGGGTGCAGAGGAGATTCACCAGAATACTGCCTGGATTAGAGATGGTGCAGAGGAGATTGACCAGGTTGCTGCCTGGATTACAGAGGGTGCAGACGAGATAGACCAGGACGCTGCCTGGATCAGAGTGGGTGCAGAGGAGATTGACCAGGATGCTGCCTGGATTAGAGAGGGTGCAGAGGAGATTGACCAGGATGCTGCCTTGATTAAAGTGGGTGCAGAGGAGATTTACCAGGACGCTGCCTGGATTAGAGATGGTGCAGAGGAGATTGACCAGTACGCTGCCTGGATTGGCGAACGTGCAGAGGAGATTGAACAGGACACTGCCTGGATTGGAGAGGGTGCAGAGGAGATTCACCACGATGCTGCCTGGATTATAGAGGGTGCAGAGGAGATTGACCAGGATGCTGTCTGGATCAGAGAGGGTGCAGAGGAGAACGACCAGGATGCTGCCTGGATTAGAGAGGGTGCAGAGGAGGACGACCAGGATCCTGCCTGGATTAGAGAGGGTGCAGAGGATATTCACGAGGATGCTGCCTTGATTAAAGAAGGTGCAGAGGAGATTCACCAGGATGCTGCCTGGATCAGAGAGGGTGCAGAGAAGATTTACGAGGACGCTGCCTGGATTAGAGATGGTCCAGAGGAGATTGACCACGATGCTGTCTGGATTAGAGAGGGTGCAGAGGAGATTGACCAGGATGCTGTCTGGATTAGAGAGGGTGCAGAGGAGATTGACCACGATGCTGTCTGGATTAGAGAGGGTGCAGAGGGGATTGGATAGGATGCTGTCTGGATTAGAGAGGGTGCAGAGGAGATTGACCACGATGCTGTCTGGATTAGAGAGGGTGCAGAGGAGATTGACCAGGATGCTGCCTGGAATAGAGATAGTGCAGAGGAGATTGACCAGGATGCTGCCTGGATTAGAGAGGGTGCCGAGGAGATTCACCAGGATGCTGCCTGGATTAGAGAGGGTGCAGAGGAGATTGACCACGATGCTGTCTGGATTAGAGAGGGTGCAGAGGAGATTGAACAGGACACTGCCTGGATTGGAGAGGGTGCAGAGGAGATTCACCACGATGCTGCCTGGATTATACAGGGTGCAGAGGAGATTGACCAGGATGCTGTCTGGATCAGAGAGGGTGCAGAGGAGAACGACCAGGATGCTGCCTGGATTAGAGAGGGTGCAGAGGAGGACGACCAGGATGCTGCCTGGATTAGAGAGGGTGCAGAGGATATTCACGAGGATGCTGCCTTGATTAAAGAAGGTGCAGAGGAGATTCACCAGGATGCTGCCTGGATCAGAGAGGGTGCAGAGAAGATTTACCAGGACGCTGCCTGGATTAGAGATGGTCCAGAGGAGATTGACCACGATGCTGTCTGGATTAGAGAGGGTGCAGAGGAGATTGACCAGGATGCTGTCTGGATTAGAGAGGGTGCAGAGGAGATTGACCACGATGCTGTCTGGATTAGAGAGGGTGCAGAGGGGATTGGATAGGATGCTGTCTGGATTAGAGAGGGTGCAGAGGAGATTGACCACGATGCTGTCTGGATTAGAGAGGGTGCAGAGGAGATTGACCAGGATGCTGCCTGGAATAGAGATAGTGCAGAGGAGATTGACCAGGATGCTGCCTGGATTAGAGAGGGTGCAGAGGAGATTGACCAGGATGCTGTCTGGATTAGAGAGGGTGCAGAGGAGATTGACCACGATGCTGTCTGGATTAGAGAGGGTGCAGAGGGGATTGGATAGGATGCTGTCTGGATTAGAGAGGGTGCAGAGGAGATTGACCACGATGCTGTCTGGATTAGAGAGGGTGCAGAGGAGATTGACCAGGATGCTGCCTGGAATAGAGATAGTGCAGAGGAGATTGACCAGGATGCTGCCTGGATTAGAGAGGGTGCCGAGGAGATTCACCAGGATGCTACCCGGATTAGAGAGGGTGCAGAGGAGATTGACCAGGATGCTGCCTGGATTAGAGAGGGTGCAGAGGAGATTCACCAGGACGCTTCCTGGATTAGAGAGGGTGCAGAGGAGATTCACTGGGACGCTTCATGGATTAGAGAGGGTGCAGAGGAGATTCACCAGGATGCTGCCTGGATTAGAGATGGTGCAGAGGAGATTGACCAGTACGCTGCCTGGATTGGCGAACGTGCAGAGGAGATTGAACAGGACACTGCCTGGATTGGAGAGGGTGCAGAGGAGATTCACCACGATGCTGCCTGGATTATAGAGGGTGCAGAGGAGATTGACCAGGATGCTGTCTGGATCAGAGAGGGTGCAGAGGAGAACGACCAGGATGCTGCCTGGATTAGAGAGGGTGCAGAGGAGGACGACCAGGATGCTGCCTGGATTAGAGAGGGTGCAGAGGATATTCACGAGGATGCTGCCTTGATTAAAGAAGGTGCAGAGGAGATTCACCAGGATGCTGCCTGGATCAGAGAGGGTGCAGAGAAGATTTACGAGGACGCTGCCTGGATTAGAGATGGTCCAGAGGAGATTGACCACGATGCTGTCTGGATTAGAGAGGGTGCAGAGGAGATTGACCAGGATGCTGTCTGGATTAGAGAGGGTGCAGAGTAGATTGACCACGATGCTGTCTGGATTAGAGAGGGTGCAGAGGGGATTGGATAGGATGCTGTCTGGATTAGAGAGGGTGCAGAGGAGATTGACCACGATGCTGTCTGGATTAGAGAGGGTGCAGAGGAGATTGACCAGGATGCTGCCTGGATTAGAGAGGGTGCCGAGGAGATTCACCAGGATGCTGCCTGGATTAGAGAGGGTGCAGAGGAGATTGACCACGATGCTGTCTGGATTAGAGAGGGTGCAGAGGAGATTGAACAGGACACTGCCTGGATTGGAGAGGGTGCAGAGGAGATTCACCACGATGCTGCCTGGATTATAGAGGGTGCAGAGGAGATTGACCAGGATGCTGTCTGGATCAGAGAGGGTGCAGAGGAGAACGACCAGGATGCTGCCTGGATTAGAGAGGGTGCAGAGGAGGACGACCAGGATGCTGCCTGGATTAGAGAGGGTGCAGAGGATATTCACGAGGATGCTGCCTTGATTAAAGAAGGTGCAGAGGAGATTCACCAGGATGCTGCCTGGATCAGAGAGGGTGCAGAGAAGATTTACCAGGACGCTGCCTGGATTAGAGATGGTCCAGAGGAGATTGACCAGTACGCTGCCTGGATTGGAGAGGGTGCAGAGGAGATTGACCAGGACGCTGCCTGGATTAGAGAGGGTGCAGAGGAGATTCACCTGGATGCTGCCTGTATTATTGAGGGTGCAGAGGAGATTGACCAGGATGCTGCCTTGATTAAAGAGGGTGCAGAGGACATTTACCAGGACGCTGCCTGGATTAGAGATGGTGCAGAGGAGATTGACCAGTACGCTGCCTGGATTGGCGAACGTGCAGAGGAGATTGACCAGGACGCTGCCTGGATTAGAGAGGGTGCAGAGGAGATTCACCTGGATGCTGTCTGGATTAGAGAGGGTGCAGAGGAGATTGAACAGGACACTGCCTGGATTGGAGAGGGTGCAGAGGAGATTCACCACGATGCTGCCTGGATTATAGAGGGTGCAGAGGAGATTGACCAGGATGCTGTCTGGATCAGAGAGGGTGCAGAGGAGAACGACCAGGATGCTGCCTGGATTAGAGAGGGTGCAGAGGAGATTCACTGGGATGCTGTCTGGATTAGAGAGGGTGCAGAGGAGATTCACCAGAATACTGCCTGGATTAGAGATGGTGCAGAGGAGATTGACCAGATTGCTGCCTGGATTACAGAGTGTGCAGAGGAGATAGACCAGGATGCTGCCTGGATTAGAGAGGGGGCAAAGGAGATTGACCGGGATTCTGCCTGGATTAGGGAGGGTGCAGAGGAGATTCACCTGGATGCTGTCTGGATTAGAGAGGGTGCAGAGGAGATTGACCAGGACACTGCCTGGATTAGAGAGGGTGCAGAGGAGATTCACCAGGATGCTTCCTGGATTAGAGAGAGTGCAGAGGAGATTCACCACGAGGCTGCGTACATTAGAGAGGGTGCAGAGGAGATTGACCAGGATGCTGCCTGGATTAGAGAGGGTGCAGAGGAGATTCAACAGGACGCTAGCAGGATTAGAGAGGGTGCAGAGGAGATACAACAGGATGCTCACTGGATTAGAGAGGGTGCAGAGGAGATTCACCAGGACGCTGTCTGGATTAGAGAGTGTGCAGAGGAGGTTGACCAGGATGCTGCCTGGATTAGAGAGGGTGCAGAGGAGATTCACTGGGATGCTGTCTGGATTAGAGAGGGTGCAGAGGAGATTCTCCAGAATACTGCCTGGATTAGAGAGGGTGCAGAGGAGATTGACCAGGATGCTGCCTTGATTAAAGAGGGTGCAGAGGAGATTCACTAGGACGCTGCCTGAATTAGAGAGGGTGCAGAGGACATTTACCAGGACGCTGCCTGGATTAGAGAGGGTGCAGAGGAGATTGACCAGGACACTGCCTGGATTAGAGAGGGTGCAGAGGAGATTGACCGGGATTCTGCCTGGATTAGAGAGAGTGCAGAGGAGATTGACCAGGATGCTGCCTGGATTAGAGAGGGGGCAAAGGAGATTGACCGGGATTCTGCCTGGATTAGGGAGGGTGCAGAGGAGATTCACCTGGATGCTGTCTGGATAGAGGGTGCAGAGGAGATTGACCAGGACACTGCCTGGATTAGAGAGGGTGCAGAGGAGATTCTCCAGGATGCTTCCTGGATTAGAGAGAGTGCAGAGGAGATTCACCACGATGCTGCGTGCATTAGAGAGGGTGCAGAGGAGATTGACCAGGATGCTGCCTGGATTAGAGAGGGTGCAGTGGAGATTCAACAGGACGCTAGCAGGATTAGAGAGGGTGCAGAGGAGATACAACAGGATTCTCACTGGATTAGAGAGGGTGCAGAGGAGATTCACCAGGACGCTGTCTGGATTAGAGAGGGTGCAGAGGAGATTGACCAGGATGCTGCCTGGATTAGAGAGGGTGCAGAGGAGATTCACTGGGATGCTGTCTGGATTAGAGAGGGTGCAGAGGAGATTCACCAGAATACTGCCTGGATTAGAGATGGTGCAGAGGAGATTGACCAGGTTGCTGCCTGGATTACAGAGGGTGCAGACGAGATAGACCAGGACGCTGCCTGGATCAGAGAGGGTGCAGAGGAGATTGACCAGGATGCTGCCTGGATTAGAGAGGGTGCAAAGGAGATTGACCAGGATGCTGCCTTGATTAAAGAGGGTGCAGAGGACATTTACCAGGACGCTTCCTGGATTAGAGATGGTGCAGAGGAGATTGACCAGTACGCTGCCTGGATTGGCGAACGTGCAGAGGAGATTGACCAGGACGCTGCCTGGATTAGAGAGGGTGCAGAGGAGATTCACCTGGATGCTGTCTGGATTAGAGAGGGTGCAGAGGAGATTGAACAGGACACTAACTGGATTGGAGAGGGTGCAGAGGAGATTCACCACGATGCTGCCTGGATTGGAGAGGGTGCAGAGGAGATTCACCACGATGCTGCCTGGATTGGAGAGGGTGCAGAGGAGATTCACCAGGATGCTTCCAGGATTAGAGAGAGTGCAGAGGAGATTCACCACGATGCTGCGTGCATTAGAGAGGGTGCAGAGGAGATTGACCAGGATGCTGCCTGGATTAGAGAGAGTACAGAGTAGATTCACCGGGTCGCTGCCTGGATTAGAGAGGGTGCAGAGGAGATTCACCTGGATGCTGTCTGGATTAGAGACGGTGCAGAGGAGATTGACCAGGACACTGCCTGGATTAGAGAGGGTGCAGAGGAGATTCACTAGGATGCTTCCTGGATTAGAGAGAGTGCAGTGGAGATTCACCA
This sequence comes from Hypanus sabinus, assembly GCF_030144855.1. Taxonomy (NCBI): domain Eukaryota; kingdom Metazoa; phylum Chordata; class Chondrichthyes; order Myliobatiformes; family Dasyatidae; genus Hypanus; species Hypanus sabinus. Next base: position 66,401 of record NW_026781818.1, read on the forward strand.
TGATGCTGCGTGCATTAGAGAGGGTGCAGAGGAGATTGACCAGGATGCTGCCTGGATTAGAGAGGGTGCAGAGGAGATTCAACAGGACGCTAGCAGGATTAGAGAGGGTGCAGAGGGGATACAACAGGATGCTGACTGAATTAGAGAGGGTGCAGAGGAGATTCACCAGGACGCTGTCTGGATTAGAGAGGGTGCAGAGGAGATTGACCAGGATGCTGCCTGGATTAGAGAGGGTGCAGAGGAGATTCACTGGGATGCTGTCTGGATTAGAGAGGGTGCAGAGGAGATTCACCAGAATACTGCCTGGATTAGAGATGGTGCAGAGGAGATTGACCAGGTTGCTGCCTGGATTACAGAGGGTGCAGACGAGATAGACCAGGACGCTGCCTGGATCAGAGAGGGTGCAGAGGAGATTGACTAGGATGCTGCCTGGATTAGAGAGGGTGCAGAGGAGATTGACCAGGATGCTGCCTTGATTAAAGAGGGTGCAGAGGACATTTACCAGGACGCTGCCTGGATTAGAGATGGTGCAGAGGAGATTGACCAGTACGCTGCCTGGATTGGCGAACGTGCAGAGGAGATTGACCAGGACGCTGCCTGGATTAGAGAGGGTGCAGAGGAGATTCACCTGGATGCTGTCTGGATTAGAGAGGGTGCAGAGGAGATTGAAGAGGACACTGCCTGGATTGGAGAGGGTGCAGAGGAGATTCACCACGATGCTGCCTGGATTATAGAGGGTGCAGAGGAGATTGACCAGGATGCTGTCTGGATCAGAGAGGGTGCAGAGGAGAACGACCAGGATGCTGCCTGGATTAGAGAGGGTGCAGAGGAGGACGACCAGGATGCTGCCTGGATTAGAGAGGGTGCAGAGGATATTCACGAGGATGCTGCCTTGATTAAAGAAGGTGCAGAGGAGATTCACCAGGATGCTGCCTGGATCAGAGAGGGTGCAGAGAAGATTTACGAGGACGCTGCCTGGATTAGAGATGGTCCAGAGGAGATTGACCACGATGCTGTCTGGATTAGAGAGGGTGCAGAGGAGATTGACCAGGATGCTGTCTGGATTAGAGAGGGTGCAGAGTAGATTGACCACGATGCTGTCTGGATTAGAGAGGGTGCAGAGGGGATTGGATAGGATGCTGTCTGGATTAGAGAGGGTGCAGAGGAGATTGACCACGATGCTGTCTGGATTAGAGAGGGTGCAGAGGAGATTGACCAGGATGCTGCCTGGATTAGAGAGGGTGCCGAGGAGATTCACCAGGATGCTGCCTGGATTAGAGAGGGTGCAGAGGAGATTGACCACGATGCTGTCTGGATTAGAGAGGGTGCAGAGGAGATTGAACAGGACACTGCCTGGATTGGAGAGGGTGCAGAGGAGATTCACCACGATGCTGCCTGGATTATAGAGGGTGCAGAGGAGATTGACCAGGATGCTGTCTGGATCAGAGAGGGTGCAGAGGAGAACGACCAGGATGCTGCCTGGATTAGAGAGGGTGCAGAGGAGGACGACCAGGATGCTGCCTGGATTAGAGAGGGTGCAGAGGATATTCACGAGGATGCTGCCTTGATTAAAGAAGGTGCAGAGGAGATTCACCAGGATGCTGCCTGGATCAGAGAGGGTGCAGAGAAGATTTACCAGGACGCTGCCTGGATTAGAGATGGTCCAGAGGAGATTGACCAGTACGCTGCCTGGATTGGAGAGGGTGCAGAGGAGATTGACCAGGACGCTGCCTGGATTAGAGAGGGTGCAGAGGAGATTCACCTGGATGCTGCCTGTATTATTGAGGGTGCAGAGGAGATTGACCAGGATGCTGCCTTGATTAAAGAGGGTGCAGAGGACATTTACCAGGACGCTGCCTGGATTAGAGATGGTGCAGAGGAGATTGACCAGTACGCTGCCTGGATTGGCGAACGTGCAGAGGAGATTGACCAGGACGCTGCCTGGATTAGAGAGGGTGCAGAGGAGATTCACCTGGATGCTGTCTGGATTAGAGAGGGTGCAGAGGAGATTGAACAGGACACTGCCTGGATTGGAGAGGGTGCAGAGGAGATTCACCACGATGCTGCCTGGATTATAGAGGGTGCAGAGGAGATTGACCAGGATGCTGTCTGGATCAGAGAGGGTGCAGAGGAGAACGACCAGGATGCTGCCTGGATTAGAGAGGGTGCAGAGGAGATTCACTGGGATGCTGTCTGGATTAGAGAGGGTGCAGAGGAGATTCACCAGAATACTGCCTGGATTAGAGATGGTGCAGAGGAGATTGACCAGATTGCTGCCTGGATTACAGAGTGTGCAGAGGAGATAGACCAGGATGCTGCCTGGATTAGAGAGGGGGCAAAGGAGATTGACCGGGATTCTGCCTGGATTAGGGAGGGTGCAGAGGAGATTCACCTGGATGCTGTCTGGATTAGAGAGGGTGCAGAGGAGATTGACCAGGACACTGCCTGGATTAGAGAGGGTGCAGAGGAGATTCACCAGGATGCTTCCTGGATTAGAGAGAGTGCAGAGGAGATTCACCACGAGGCTGCGTACATTAGAGAGGGTGCAGAGGAGATTGACCAGGATGCTGCCTGGATTAGAGAGGGTGCAGAGGAGATTCAACAGGACGCTAGCAGGATTAGAGAGGGTGCAGAGGAGATACAACAGGATGCTCACTGGATTAGAGAGGGTGCAGAGGAGATTCACCAGGACGCTGTCTGGATTAGAGAGTGTGCAGAGGAGGTTGACCAGGATGCTGCCTGGATTAGAGAGGGTGCAGAGGAGATTCACTGGGATGCTGTCTGGATTAGAGAGGGTGCAGAGGAGATTCTCCAGAATACTGCCTGGATTAGAGAGGGTGCAGAGGAGATTGACCAGGATGCTGCCTTGATTAAAGAGGGTGCAGAGGAGATTCACTAGGACGCTGCCTGAATTAGAGAGGGTGCAGAGGACATTTACCAGGACGCTGCCTGGATTAGAGAGGGTGCAGAGGAGATTGACCAGGACACTGCCTGGATTAGAGAGGGTGCAGAGGAGATTGACCGGGATTCTGCCTGGATTAGAGAGAGTGCAGAGGAGATTGACCAGGATGCTGCCTGGATTAGAGAGGGGGCAAAGGAGATTGACCGGGATTCTGCCTGGATTAGGGAGGGTGCAGAGGAGATTCACCTGGATGCTGTCTGGATAGAGGGTGCAGAGGAGATTGACCAGGACACTGCCTGGATTAGAGAGGGTGCAGAGGAGATTCTCCAGGATGCTTCCTGGATTAGAGAGAGTGCAGAGGAGATTCACCACGATGCTGCGTGCATTAGAGAGGGTGCAGAGGAGATTGACCAGGATGCTGCCTGGATTAGAGAGGGTGCAGTGGAGATTCAACAGGACGCTAGCAGGATTAGAGAGGGTGCAGAGGAGATACAACAGGATTCTCACTGGATTAGAGAGGGTGCAGAGGAGATTCACCAGGACGCTGTCTGGATTAGAGAGGGTGCAGAGGAGATTGACCAGGATGCTGCCTGGATTAGAGAGGGTGCAGAGGAGATTCACTGGGATGCTGTCTGGATTAGAGAGGGTGCAGAGGAGATTCACCAGAATACTGCCTGGATTAGAGATGGTGCAGAGGAGATTGACCAGGTTGCTGCCTGGATTACAGAGGGTGCAGACGAGATAGACCAGGACGCTGCCTGGATCAGAGAGGGTGCAGAGGAGATTGACCAGGATGCTGCCTGGATTAGAGAGGGTGCAAAGGAGATTGACCAGGATGCTGCCTTGATTAAAGAGGGTGCAGAGGACATTTACCAGGACGCTTCCTGGATTAGAGATGGTGCAGAGGAGATTGACCAGTACGCTGCCTGGATTGGCGAACGTGCAGAGGAGATTGACCAGGACGCTGCCTGGATTAGAGAGGGTGCAGAGGAGATTCACCTGGATGCTGTCTGGATTAGAGAGGGTGCAGAGGAGATTGAACAGGACACTAACTGGATTGGAGAGGGTGCAGAGGAGATTCACCACGATGCTGCCTGGATTGGAGAGGGTGCAGAGGAGATTCACCACGATGCTGCCTGGATTGGAGAGGGTGCAGAGGAGATTCACCAGGATGCTTCCAGGATTAGAGAGAGTGCAGAGGAGATTCACCACGATGCTGCGTGCATTAGAGAGGGTGCAGAGGAGATTGACCAGGATGCTGCCTGGATTAGAGAGAGTACAGAGTAGATTCACCGGGTCGCTGCCTGGATTAGAGAGGGTGCAGAGGAGATTCACCTGGATGCTGTCTGGATTAGAGACGGTGCAGAGGAGATTGACCAGGACACTGCCTGGATTAGAGAGGGTGCAGAGGAGATTCACTAGGATGCTTCCTGGATTAGAGAGAGTGCAGTGGAGATTCACCATGATGCTGCGTGCATTAGAGAGGGTGCAGAGGAGATTGACCAGGATGCTGCCTGGATTAGAGAGGGTGCAGAGGAGATTCAACAGGACGCTAGCAGGATTAGAGAGGGTGCAGAGGGGATACAACAGGATGCTGACTGAATTAGAGAGGGTGCAGAGGAGATTCACCAGGACGCTGTCTGGATTAGAGAGGGTGCAGAGGAGATTGACCAGGATGCTGCCTGGATTAGAGAGGGTGCAGAGGAGATTCACTGGGATGCTGTCTGGATTAGAGAGGGTGCAGAGGAGATTCACCAGAATACTGCCTGGATTAGAGATGGTGCAGAGGAGATTGACCAGGTTGCTGCCTGGATTACAGAGGGTGCAGACGAGATAGACCAGGACGCTGCCTGGATCAGAGAGGGTGCAGAGGAGATTGACTAGGATGCTGCCTGGATTAGAGAGGGTGCAGAGGAGATTGACCAGGATGCTGCCTTGATTAAAGAGGGTGCAGAGGACATTTATCAGGACGCTGCCTGGATTAGAGATGGTGCAGAGGAGATTGACCAGTACGCTGCCTGGATTGGCGAACGTGCAGAGGAGATTGACCAGGACGCTGCCTGGATTAGAGAGGGTGCAGAGGAGATTCACCTGGATGCTGTCTGGATTAGAGAGGGTGCAGAGGAGATTGAAGAGGACACTGCCTGGATTGGAGAGGGTGCAGAGGAGATTCACCACGATGCTGCCTGGATTATAGAGGGTGCAGAGGAGATTGACCAGGATGCTGTCTGGATCAGAGAGGGTGCAGAGGAGAACGACCAGGATGCTGCCTGGATTAGAGAGGGTGCAGAGGACGACGACCAGGATGCTGCCTGGATTAGAGAGGGTGCAGAGGATATTCACCAGGATGCTGCCTTGATTAAAGAAGGTGCAGAGGAGATTCACCAGGATGCTGCCTGGATCAGAGAGGGTGCAGAGGAGATTTACCAGGACGCTGCCTAGATTAGAGATGGTCCAGAGGAGATTGACCACGATGCTGTCTGGATTAGAGAGGGTGCAGTGGAGATTGACCAGGATGCTGTCTGGATTAGAGAGGGTGCAGAGGAGATTGACCACGATGCTGTCTGGATTAGAGAGGGTGCAGAGGAGATTGACCACGATGCTGTCTGGATTAGAGTGGGTGCAGAGGAGATTGACCAGGATGCTGCCTGGAATACAGATAGTGCAGAGGAGATTGACCAGGATGCTGCCTGGATTAGAGAGGGTGCCGAGGAGATTCACCAGGATGCTGCCTGGATTAGAGAGGGTGCAGAGGAGATTGACCAGGATGCTGCCTTGATTAAAGAGGGTGCAGAGGACATCTACCAGGACGCTGCCTGGATTAGAGATGGTGCAGAGGAGATTGACCAGTACGCTGCCTGGATTGGAGAGGGTGCAGAGGAGATTGACCAGGACGCTGCCTGGATTAGAGAGGGTGCAGAGGAGATTCACCTGGATGCTGTCTGGATTAGAGAGGGTGCCGAGGAGATTGAACAGGACACTGCCTGGATTGGAGAGGGTGCAGAGGAGATTCACCACGATGCTGCCTGGATTATAGAGGGTGCAGAGGAGATTGACCAGGATGCTGTCTGGATCAGAGAGGGTGCAGAGGAGAACGACCAGGATGCTGCCTGGATTAGAGAGGGTGCAGTGGAGGACGACCAGGATGCTGCCTGGATTAGAGAGGGTGCAGAGGATATTCACCAGGATGCTGCCTTGATTAAAGAAGGTGCAGAGGAGTTTCACCAGGATGCTGCCTGGATCAGAGAGGGTGCAGAGGAGATTTACCAGGACGCTGCCTAGATTAGAGATGATCCAGAGGAGATTGACCACGATGCTGTCTGGATTAGAGAGGGTGCAGAGGAGATTGACCAGGATGCTGTCTGGATTAGAGAGGGTGCAGAGGAGATTGACCACGATGCTGTCTGGATTAGAGAGGGTGCAGAGGAGATTGACCAGGAGGCTGCCTGGAATAGAGATAGTGCAGAGGAGATTGACCAGGATGCTGCCTGGATTAGAGAGGGTGCCGAGGAGATGCACCAGGATGCTGCCTGGATTAGAGAGGGTGCAGAGGAGATTGACCAGGATGCTTCCTTGATTAAAGAGGGTGCAGAGGACATTTATCAGGACGCTGCCTGGATTAGAGATGGTGCAGAGGAGATTGACCAGTACGCTGCCTGGATTGGAGAGGGTGCAGAGGAGATTGACCAGGACGCTGCCTGGATTAGAGAGGGTGCAGAGGAGATTCACCTGGATGCTGTCTGGATTAGAGAGGGTGCAGAGGAGATTGAACAGGACACTGCCTGGATTGGAGAGGGTGCAGAGGAGATTCACCATGATGCTGCCTGGATTATAGAGGGTGCAGAGGAGATTGACCAGGATGCTGTCTGGATCAGAGAGGGTGCACAGGAGAACGACCAGGATGCTGCCTGGATTAGAGAGGGTGCAGAGGATATTCACCAGGATGCTGCCTTGATTAAAGAAGGTGCAGAGGAGATTCACCAGGATGCTGCCTGGATCAGAGAGGGTGCAGAGGAGATTTACCAGGACGCTGCCTGGATTAGAGATGGTCCAGAGGAGATTGACCACGATGCTGTCTGGATTAGAGAGGGTGCAGAGGAGATTGACCAGGATGCTGTCTGGATTAGAGAGGGTGCAGAGGAGATTGACCACGATGCTGTCTGGATTAGAGAGGGTGCAGAGGGGATTGAAAAGGATGCTGTCTGGATTAGAGAGAGAACAGAGAAGATTCAACGGGTCGCTGCCTGGATTAGAGTGGGTGCAGAGGACATTCACCTGGATGCTGTCTGAATTAGAGAGGGTGCAGAGGAGATTGACCAGGACACTGCCTTGATTAGAGATGGTGCAGAGGAGATTCACCAGGATGCTTCCTGGATTAGAGAGGGTGCAGAGGAGATTCACCAGAATACTGCCTGGATTAGAGATGGTGCAGAGGAGATTGACCAGGTTGCTGCCTGGATCACAGAGGGTGCAGACGAGATAGACCAGGACGCTGCCTGGATCAGAGAGGGTGCAGAGGAGATTGACCAGGATGCTGTCTGGATCAGAGAGGGTGCAGAGGAGATTGACCAGGATGCTGCCTGGATTAGAGAGGGTGCAGAGGAGATTGACCAGGATGCTGCCTGGATTAGAGAGGGTGCAGAGGAGATTGACCAGGACGCTGCCTGGATTAGAGAGGGTGCAGCGGAGATTGACCGGGATGCTGCCTGGATTAGAGAGGGTGCAGAGGAGATTGACCAGGACGCTGCCTGGATTAGAGAGGGTGCAGAGGAGATTCACCTGGATGCTTCCTGGATTAGAGAGGGTGCCGAGGAGATTCACCAGGATGCTGACTGGATTAGAGAGGGAGCAGAGGAGATAGACCAGGATGCTGCCTGGATTAGAGAGGGAGCCGAGGAGATTCACCAGGATGCTGACTGGATTAGAGACGGTACAGAGGAGATTGACCAGGATGCTGCCTGGATTAGAGAGGGTGCAGAGGAGATTCACCTGGATGCTCTCTGGATTAGAGAGGGTGCAGAGGAGATTGACCAGGACACTGCCTGGATTAGAGAGGGTGCAGAGGAGATTCAACAGGATGCTTCCTGGATTAGAGAGAGTGCAGAGGAGATTCACCACGATGCTGCGTGCATTAGAGAGGGTGCAGAGGAGATTGACCAGGATGCTGCCTGGATTAGAGAGGGTGCAGAGGAGATTCAACAGGACGCTAGCAGGATTAGAGAGGGTGCAGAGGAGATACAACAGGATGCTGACTGGATTAGAGAGGGTGCAGAGGAGATTCACCAGGACGCTGTCTGGATTAGAGAGGGTGCAGAGGAGATTGACCAGGATGCTGCCTGGATTAGAGAGGGTGCAGAGGAGATTCACTGGGATGCTGTCTGGATTAGAGAGGGTGCAGAGGAGATTGACCAGGACACTGCCTGGATTAGAGAGGGTGCAGAGGAGATTCAACAGGATGCTTCCTGGATTAGAGAGAGTGCAGAGGAGATTCACCACGATGCTGCGTGCATTAGAGAGGGTGCAGAGGAGATTGACCAGGATGCTGCCTGGATTAGAGAGGGTGCAGAGGAGATTCAACAGGACGCTAGCAGGATTAGAGAGGGTGCAGAGGAGATACAACAGGATGCTGACTGGATTAGAGAGGGTGCAGAGGAGATTCACCAGGACGCTGTCTGGATTAGAGAGGGTGCAGAGGAGATTGACCAGGATGCTGCCTGGATTAGAGAGGGTGCAGAGGAGATTCACTGGGATGCTGTCTGGATTAGAGAGGGTGCAGAGGAGATTCACCAGAATACTGCCTGGATTAGAGATGGTGCAGAGGAGATTGACCAGGTTGCTGCCTGGATTACAGAGGGTGCAGACGAGATAGACCAGGACGCTGCCTGGATCAGAGTGGGTGCAGAGGAGATTGACCAGGATGCTGCCTGGATTAGAGAGGGTGCAGAGGAGATTGACCAGGATGCTGCCTTGATTAAAGTGGGTGCAGAGGACATTTACCAGGACGCTGCCTGGATTAGAGATGGTGCAGAGGAGATTGACCAGTACGCTGCCTGGATTGGCGAACGTGCAGAGGAGATTGAACAGGACACTGCCTGGATTGGAGAGGGTGCAGAGGAGATTCACCACGATGCTGCCTGGATTATAGAGGGTGCAGAGGAGATTGACCAGGATGCTGTCTGGATCAGAGAGGGTGCAGAGGAGAACGACCAGGATGCTGCCTGGATTAGAGAGGGTGCAGAGGAGGACGACCAGGATGCTGCCTGGATTAGAGAGGGTGCAGAGGATATTCACGAGGATGCTGCCTTGATTAAAGAAGGTGCAGAGGAGATTCACCAGGATGCTGCCTGGATCAGAGAGGGTGCAGAGAAGATTTACGAGGACGCTGCCTGGATTAGAGATGGTCCAGAGGAGATTGACCACGATGCTGTCTGGATTAGAGAGGGTGCAGAGGAGATTGACCAGGATGCTGTCTGGATTAGAGAGGGTGCAGAGGAGATTGACCACGATGCTGTCTGGATTAGAGAGGGTGCAGAGGGGATTGGATAGGATGCTGTCTGGATTAGAGAGGGTGCAGAGGAGATTGACCACGATGCTGTCTGGATTAGAGAGGGTGCAGAGGAGATTGACCAGGATGCTGCCTGGAATAGAGATAGTGCAGAGGAGATTGACCAGGATGCTGCCTGGATTAGAGAGGGTGCCGAGGAGATTCACCAGGATGCTGCCTGGATTAGAGAGGGTGCAGAGGAGATTGACCACGATGCTGTCTGGATTAGAGAGGGTGCAGAGGAGATTGAACAGGACACTGCCTGGATTGGAGAGGGTGCAGAGGAGATTCACCACGATGCTGCCTGGATTATACAGGGTGCAGAGGAGATTGACCAGGATGCTGTCTGGATCAGAGAGGGTGCAGAGGAGAACGACCAGGATGCTGCCTGGATTAGAGAGGGTGCAGAGGAGGACGACCAGGATGCTGCCTGGATTAGAGAGGGTGCAGAGGATATTCACGAGGATGCTGCCTTGATTAAAGAAGGTGCAGAGGAGATTCACCAGGATGCTGCCTGGATCAGAGAGGGTGCAGAGAAGATTTACCAGGACGCTGCCTGGATTAGAGATGGTCCAGAGGAGATTGACCACGATGCTGTCTGGATTAGAGAGGGTGCAGAGGAGATTGACCAGGATGCTGTCTGGATTAGAGAGGGTGCAGAGGAGATTGACCACGATGCTGTCTGGATTAGAGAGGGTGCAGAGGGGATTGGATAGGATGCTGTCTGGATTAGAGAGGGTGCAGAGGAGATTGACCACGATGCTGTCTGGATTAGAGAGGGTGCAGAGGAGATTGACCAGGATGCTGCCTGGAATAGAGATAGTGCAGAGGAGATTGACCAGGATGCTGCCTGGATTAGAGAGGGTGCCGAGGAGATTCACCAGGATGCTACCTGGATTAGAGAGGGTGCAGAGGAGATTGACCAGGATGCTGCCTGGATTAGAGAGGGTGCAGAGGAGATTCACCAGGACGCTTCCTGGATTAGAGAGGGTGCAGAGGAGATTCACTGGGACGCTTCATGGATTAGAGAGGGTGCAGAGGAGATTCACCAGGATGCTGCCTGGATTAGAGAGGGTGCATAGCAGATTGACCAGGACGCTGCCTGGATTAGAGTTGGTGCAGAGGAGAATGACCAGGGTGCTGCCTGGATTAGAGAGGGTGCAGAGGAGATTGACCAGGACGCTGTGTGGATTAGAGAGGGTGCAGAGGAGATTGACCAGGACGCTGCGTGGATTATAGAGGGTGTAAAGGAGATTGTCCAGGATGCTGCCTAGATTAGGGAGGGTGCAGAGGAGATTCACCAGGATGCTGCCTGGATTAGAGAGAGTACAGAGGAGATTCACCGGGTCGCTGCCGGGAATAGAGAGGGTGCAGAGGAGATTGAACAGGATGCTGCATGGATTGGAGAGGGTGCAGAGGAGATTCACCAGGACGCTGCCTGGATTAGAGATGGTGAGGAGATTGACCAGGATGCTGCCTGGATTAGAGAGGGTGCAGAGGAGATTGACCAGGATGCTGCCTGGAATAGAGAGGGTGCACAGGAGATTGACCAGAATGCTGCCTGGATTGGAGAGGGTGCAGAGGAGATTCACCAGGACACTGCCTGGAATATAGAGGGTGCAGAGGAGATTGACCAGTATGCTGCCTGGATTAGAGAGGGTGCAGTGAAGATTGACCGGGATTCTGCCTGGATTAGAGAGGGTGCAGAGGAGATTGACCACGATGCTGTCTGGATTAGAGAGGGTGCAGAGGAGATTGACCACGATGCTGTCTGGATTAGAGAGGGTGCCGAGGAGATTGACCAGGATGCTGACTGGATTAGAGAGGGTGCCGAGGAGATTCACCAGGATGCTGACAGGATTAGAGACGGTGCAGAGGAGATTGATCAGGATGCTGCATGGATTAGAGAAGGTACAGAGGAGATTGACCAGGATGCTGACAGGATTAGAGAGGGTACAGAGGAGATTGACCAGGATGCTGTCTGGATTGGAGAGGGTGCAGAGGAGATTCACCACGATGCTGCCTGGATTATAGAGGGTGCAGAGGAGATTGACCAGGTTGCTGACTGGATCAGAGAGGGTGCAGAGGAGAACGACCAGGATGCTGCCTGGATTAGAGAGGGTGCAGAGGAGGACGACCAGGATGCTGCCTGGATTAGAGAGGGTGCAGAGGATATTCACCAGGATGCTGCCTTGATTAAAGAAGGTGCAGAGGAGATTCACCAGGATGCTGCCTGAATCAGAGAGGGTGCAGAGGAGATTTACCAGGATGCTGCCTGGATTAGAGATGGTCCAGAGGAGATTGACCACGATGCTCTCTGGGTTAGAGAGGGTGCAGAGGAGATTGACCAGGATGCTGTCTGGATTAGAGAGGGTGCAGAGGAGATTGACCACGATGCTGTCTGGATTAGAGAGGGTGCAGAGGGGATTGAAAAGGATGCTGTCTTGACTAGAGAGGGTGCAGAGGAGATTGACCACGATGCTGTCTGGATTAGAGAGGGTGCAGAGGAGATTGACCAGGATGCTGCCTGGATTAGAGAGGGTGCCGAGGAGATTCACCAGTATGCTGCCTGGATTAGAGAGGGTGCAGAGGAGATTGACCAGGATGCAGCCTGGATTAGAGAGGGTGCAGAGGAGATTCACCAGGACGCTTCCTGGATTAGAGAGGGTGCAGAGGAGATTCACTGGGACGCTTCCTGGATTAGAGAGGGTGCAGAGGAGATACAACAGGATGCTGCCTGGATTATAGAGGGTGCAGAGGAGATTCACCAGGATGCTGCCTGGATTAGAGAGAGTACAGAGGAGATTCACCGGGTCGCTGCCTGGAATAGAGAGGGTGCAGAGGAGATTGACCAGGATGCTGCATGGATTGGAGAGGGTGCAGAGGAGATTCACCAGGACGCTGCCTGGATTAGAGATGGTGAGGAGATTGACCAGGATGCTGCCTGGATTAGAGAGGGTGCAGAGGAGATTGACCAGGACGCTGCCTGGAATAGAGAGGGTGCACAGGGGATTGACCAGGATGCTGCCTGGATTGGAGAGGGTGCAGAGGAGATTCACCAGGACGCTGCATGGATTAGAGACGGTGCCGAGGAGATTGACAAGGACGCATCCTGGATCAGAGAGGGTGCAGAGGAGATTTACCAGGATGCTGCCTGGATTAGTGAGGGTGCAGTGGAGATTCAACAGGTCGCTAGCAGGATTAGAGAGGGTGCAGAGGAGATACAAAAGGAAGCTGACTGGATTAGAGAGGGTGCGGAGGAGATTGACCAGGATGCTGCCTGGATTAGAGATGGTGAGGAGATTGACCAGGATGCTGCCTGGATTAGAGAGGGTGCAGAGGAGATTGACCAGGACGCTGCCTGGAATAGAGAGGGTGCACAGGAGATTGACCAGGATGCTGCCTGGATTTGAGAGGGTGCAGAGGAGATTTACCAGGACGCTGCCTGGATTAGAGATGGTGCAGAGGAGATTGACCACGATGCTGTCTGGATTAGAGAGGGTGCAGAGGAGATTGACCAGGATGCTGTCTGGATTTGAGAGGGTGTAGAGGAGATTGACCACGATGCTGTCTGGATTAGAGAGGGTGCAGAACGGATTGACAAGGATGCTGTCTGGATTAGAGAGGGTGCAGGGGAGATTGACCACGATGCAGTGTGGATTAGAGAGGGTGCAGAGGAGATTGATCAGGATGCTGCCCGGATTAGAGATGGTGCAGAGGAGATTCACCAGGACGCTAGCTGGATTAGAGATGGTGCAGAGGAGATTGACCAGGATGCTGCCTGGATTAGAGATGGTGCAGAGGAGATTGACCAGGATGCTGCCTGGATTAGAGAGGGTGCCGAGGAGATTCACCAGGATGCTGCCTGGATTAGAGAGGGTGCAGAGGAGATTGACCAGGATGCTGCCTGGATTAGAGAGGGTGCCGAGGAGATTCACCAGGACGCTACCTGGATTAGGGAGGGTGCAGACGAGATTCACTGGGACGCTTCCTGGATTAGAGAGGGTGCAGAGGAGATTGACCGGGACGCTGCCTGGATTAGAGAGGGTGCAGAGGAGATTGACCAGGACGCTGCCTGGATTAGAGATGGTCCAGAGGAGATTGACCACGATGTTGTCTGGATTAGAGAGGGTGCAGAGCAGATTGACCAGGACGCTGCCTGGATTGGAGAGGGTGCAGAGGAGATTCACCAGGATGCTGCCTGGATTAGAGAGGGTGCAGAGGAGATTCAGCAGGATGCTGTCTGGATTGGAGAGGGTGCAGGGGAGATTGACCAGGATGCTGCCTGGATTGGAGAGGGTGCAGAGGAGATTCACCAGGACGCTGCATGGATTAGAGAGGGTGCCGAGGAGATTGACAAGGACGCTGCCTGGATTAGTGAGGGTGCAGAGGAGATTAAGCGGGAGGCTGCCTGGATTAGAGGCGGTGCAGAGGAGATTGACCAGGATGCTGCCTGGATTAGAGAGAGTGCAAAGGAGATTCACCAAGATGCTGCCTGGATTAGAGAGGGTGCAGAGGAGATTCACCGGGATGCTCTCTGGATCAGAGAAGGTGCAGAGGAGATTTACCAGGATGCTGCCTGGATTAGAGAGGGTGCAGAGGAGATTCACCAGGATGCTCTCTGGATCAGAGAAGGTGCAGAGGAGATTTACCAGGATGCTGCCTGGATTAGAGAGGGTGCAGAGTAGATTCACCAGGATGCTGCCTGGATTAGAGAGTGTACGGAGGAGATTCACCTGGATGCTTCCTGGATTAGAGAGAGTGCAGAGAAGATACACCATAATGCTCCGTGCATTAGAGAGGGTGCAGAGGAGATTGACCAGGATGCTGCCTGGATTAGAGAGGGTGCAGAGGAGATTCACCAGGATGCTGCCTGGATTAGAGAGGGTACGGAGGAGATTCACCTGGATGCTTCCTGGATTAGAGAGAGTGCAGAGGAGATACACCATAATGCTCCGTGCATTAGAGAGGGTGCAGAGGAGATTGACCAGGATGCTGCCTGGATTAGAGAGGGTGCAGAGGAGATTCACCAGGACGCTAGCTGGATTAGAGAGGGTGCAGAGGAGATACAACAGGATGCTGACTTGATTAGAGAGGGAGCAGAGGAGATTGACCAGGATGCTGCCTGGATTAGAGAGGGTGCAGTGGAGATTGACCAGGACGCTGCCTGGATTGGAGAGGGTGCAGAGGAGATTCACCAGGATGCTGCCTGGATTAGAGAGGGTGCAGAGGAGATTCACCAGGATGCTCTCTGGATCAGAGAAGGTGCAGAGGAGATTTACCAGGATGCTGCCTGGATTAGAGAGGGTGCAGAGGAGATTCACCAGGATGCTGCCTGGATTAGAGAGGGTGCAGAGGAGATTGACCAGGTTGCTGCCTGGATTAGAGAGGGTGCGGAGGAGATTCACCTGGATGCTTCCTGGATTAGAGAGAGTGCAGAGGAGATTCACCACGACGCTCCGTGCATTAGAGAGGGTGCAGAGTTGATTGACCAGGATGCTGCCTGGATTAGAGAGGGTACGGAGGAGATTCACCTGGATGCTTCCTGGATTAGAGAGAGTGCAGAGGAGATACACCATAATGCTCCGTGCATTAGAGAGGGTGCAGAGGAGATTCACCGGGTCGCTGCCTGGAATAGAGACGGTGCAGAGGAGATTGACCAGGATGCTGCCTGGATTGGAGAGGGTGCAGAGGAGATTCACCAGGATGCTGCCTGGATTAGAGAGGGTGCGGAGGAGATTCACCTGGATGCTTCCTGGATTAGAGAGGGTGCAGAGGAGATTGACCAGGATGCTGCCTGGATTAGAGAGGGTGCATAGGAGATTCACCAGGACGCTAGCAGGATTAGAGAGGGTGCAGAGGAGATACAACAGGATGCTGACTGGATTACACATGGTGAGGAGATTGACCAGGATGCTGCCGGGTTAGAGAGGGTGCAGAGGAGATTCACCAGGACGCTAGCTGGATTAGAGTGGGTGCAGAGGAGATACAACAGGATGCTGACTGGATTAGAGAGGGAGCAGAGGAGATTGACCAGGATGCTGCCTGGATTAGAGAGGGTGCAGAGGAGATTGACCAGGACGCTGCCTGGATTGGAGAGGGTGCAGAGGAGATTCACCAGGTTGCTGCCTGGATTAGAGAGGGTGCAGAGGAGATTCACCTGGATGCTTCCTGGATTAGAGAGAGTGCAGAGGAGATTCACAACGATGCTGCGTGCATTAGAGAGGGTGCAGAGGAGATTGACCAGGATGCGGCCTGGATTAGAGAGGGTGCAGAGGAGATTCACCAGGACGCTAGCTGGATTAGAGAGGGTGCAGAGGAGATACAACAGGATGCTGACTGGATTAGAGAGGGAGCAGAGGAGATTCACCAGGACGCTGTCTGGATTAGAGAGGGTGCAGAGGAGATTGACCAGGATGCTGCCTGGATTAGAGAGGGTGCAGAGGAGATTCACTGGGATGCTGTCCGGATTAGAGAGGTTGCCGAGGAGATTTACCAGGATGCTGCCTGGATTAGACATGGTGAGGAGATTGACCAGGATGCTGCCGGATTAGAGAGGGTGCAGAGGATATTGACCTGGACGCTGCGTGGATTAGAGAGGGTGCAGAGGAGATTGACCAGGATGCTGCCTGGATTAGAGAGGGTGCAGAGGAGATTCACTGGGATGCTAGCTGGATTAGAGAGGGTGCAGAGGAGATACAACAGGATGCTGACTGGATTAGAGAGGGAGCAGAGGAGATTGACCAGGATGCTGCCTGGATTAGAGAGGGTGCAGAGGAGATTGACCAGGACGCTGCCTGGATTGGAGAGGGTGCTGAGGAGATTCACCAGGTTGCTGCCTGAATTAGAGAGGGTGCAGAGGAGATTCACCTGGATGCTTCCTGGATTAGAGAGAGTGCAGAGGAGATTCACCATGATGCTGCGTGCATTAGAGAGGGTGCAGAGGAGATTGACCAGGATGCTGCCTGGATTAGAGAGGGTGCAGAGGAGATTCACCAGGACGCTAGCTGGATTAGAGAGGGTGCAGAGGAGATACAACAGGATGCTGACTGGATTAGAGAGGGAGCAGAGGAGATTCACCAGGACGCTGTCTGGATTAGAGAGGGTGCAGAGGAGATTGACCAGGATGCTGCCTGGATTAGAGAGGGTGCAGAGGAGATTCACTGGGATGCTGTCCGGATTAGAGAGGTTGCAGAGGAGATTTACCCGGATGCTGCCTGGATTAGACATGGTGAGGAGATTGACCAGGATGCTGCCGGATTAGAGAGGGTGCAGAGGATATTGACCTGGACGCTGCGTGGATTAGAGAGGGTGCAGAGGAGATTGACCAGGATGCTGCCTGGATTAGAGAGTGTGCAGAGGAGATTCACTGGGATGCTGTCCGGATTAGAGAGGTTGCAGAGGAGATTTACCAGGATGCTGCCTGGATTAGACATGGTGAGGAGATTGACCAGGATGCTGCCGGATTAGAGAGGGTGCAGAGGATATTGACCTGGACGCTGCGTGGATTAGATATTGTGCAGAGGAGATTGACCAGGATGTTGCCTGGATTAGAGAGGGTGCAGAGGAGATTCATCAGGATGCTGCCTGGATTAGAGAGAATACAGAGGAGATTCATCCGGTCGCTGCCTGGATTAGAGAGGGTGCAGAGGAGATTGACCAGGATGCTGCCTGGATTAGAGACGATGCAGAGGAGATTGACCAGGACGCTGCCTGGATTAGAGATACTGCAGAGGAGATTGACCAGGACGCTGCCTGGATTAGAGAGGGTGCAGAGGAGATTCACCAGGATGCTGCCTGGATTAGAGAGGGTGCAGAGGAGATTTACCAGGACTCTGTCTGGATTAGAGAGGGTGCGGAGGAGATTGACCAGGACGCTTCCTGGATTAGAGAGGTTGCAGAGGAGATTGACCGGGACGCTGCCTGGATTAGAGAGGGTGCAGAGGAGATTCACCAGGATGCTGCCTGGATTAGAGAGGGTGCAGAGGAGATTGACCAAGACGCTGCCTGGATTAGAGATGGTGCAGAGGAGATTGACCAGGGTGCTGCCTGGATTAGAGAGGGTGCAGAGGAGATTGACCAGGACGCTGTGTGGATTAGAGATGGTGCAGAGGAGATTGACCAGGACGCTGCGTGGATTAGACAGCGTGCAAAGGAGATTGTCCAGGATGCTGCCTAGATTAGAGAGGGTGCAGAGGAGATACAACAGGATGCTGCCTGTATTAGAGAGGGTGCAGAGGAGATTCACCAGGATGCTGCCTGGATTAGAGAGAGTACAGAGGGGATTCACCGGGTCGCTGCCTGGAATAGAGAGGGCGCAGAGGAGATTGACCAGGATGCTGCCTGGATTGGAGAGGGTGCAGAGGAGATTCACCAGGACGCTGCCTGGATTAGAGATGGTGCAGAGGAGATTGACCAGGATGCTGCCTGGATTAGAGATGGTGCAGAGGAGATTGACCAGGATGCTGCCTGGATTAGAGATGGTGCAGAGGAGATTGACCAGGATGCTGCCTGGATTAGAGAGGGTGCCGAGGAGATTCACCAGGATGCTGCCTGGATTAGAGAGGGTGCAGAGGAGATTGACCAGGATGCTGCCTGGAGCAGACAGGGTGCCGAGGAGATTCACCAGGACGCTACCTGGATTAGAGAGGGTGCAGAGGAGATTCACTGGGACGCTTCCTGGATTAGAGAGGGTGCAGAGGAGATTGACCGGGACGCTGCCTGGATTAGAGAGGGTGCAGAGGAGATTGACCAGGACGCTGCCTGGATTAGAGATGGTGCAGAGGAGATTGACCACGATGCTGTCTGGATTAGAGAGGGTGCAGAGCAGATTGACCAGGATGCTGTCTGGATTAGAGAGGGTGCAGAGGAGATTGACCACGATGCTGTCTGGATTGGAGAGGGTGCAGGGGAGATTGACCAGGATGCTGCCTGGATTGGAGAGGGTGCAGAGGAGATTCACCAGGACGCTGCATGGATTAGAGAGGGTGCCGAGGAGATTGACAAGGACGCTGCCTGGATTAGCGAGGGTGCAGAGGAGATTAAGCGGGAGGCTGCCTGGATTAGAGGCGGTGCAGAGGAGATTGACCAGGATGCTGCCTGGATTTGAGAGAGTGCAAAGGAGATTCACCAAGATGCTGCCTGGATTAGAGAGGGTGCAGAGGAGATTCACCAGGATGCTCTCTGGATCAGAGAAGGTGCAGAGGAGATTTACCAGGATGCTGCCTGGATTAGAGAGGGTGCGGAGGAGATTCACCTGGATGCTTCCTGGATTAGAGAGAGTGCAGAGGAGATACACCATGATGCTCCGTGCATTAGAGAGGGTGCAGAGGAGATTGACCAGGATGCTGCCTGGATTAGAGAGGGTGCAGAGGAGATTCACCAGGACTCTAGCTGGATTAGAGAGGGTGCAGAGGAGATACAACAGGATGCTGACTTGATTAGAGAGGGAGCAGAGGAGATTGACCAGGATGCTGCCTGGATTAGAGAGGGTGCAGTGGAGATTGACCAGGACGCTGCCTGGATTGGAGAGGGTGCAGAGGAGATTCACCAGGTTGCTGCCTGGATTAGAGAGGGTGCAGAGGAGATTCACCTGGATGCTTCCTGGATTAGAGAGAGTGCAGAGGAGATTCACCACGATGCTGCGTGCATTAGAGAGGGTGTAGAGGAGGTTGACCAGGATGCTGCCTGGATTAGAGAGGGTGCAGAGGAGATTCACCAGGACGCTAGCTGGATTAGAGAGGGTGCAGAGGAGATTGACCGGGACGCTGCCTGGATTAGAGAGGGTGCAGAGGAGATTGATCAGGACGCTGCCTGGATTAGAGATGGTGCAGAGGAGATTGACCACGATGCTGTCTGGATTAGAGAGGGTGCAGAGCAGATTGACCAGGATGCTGTCTGGATTAGAGAGGGTGCAGAGGAGATTGACCACGATGCTGTCTGGATTGGAGAGGGTGCAGGGGAGCATGACCAGGTTGCTGCCTGGATTGGAGAGGGTGCAGAGGAGATTCACCAGGACGCTGCATGGATTAGAGAGGGTGCCGAGGAGATTGACAAGGACGCTGCCTGGATTAGTGAGGGTGCAGAGGAGAATAAGCGGGAGGCTGCCTGGATTAGAGGCGGTGCAGAGGAGATTGACCAGGATGCTGCCTGGATTAGAGAGAGTGCAAAGGAGATTCACCAAGATGCTGCCTGGATTAGAGAGGGTGCAGAGGAGATTCACCGGGATGCTCTCTGGATCAGAGAAGGTGCAGAGGAGATTTACCAGGATGCTGCCTGGATTAGAGAGGGTGCAGAGGAGATTCACCAGGATGCTCTCTGGATCAGAGAAGGTGCAGAGGAGATTTACCAGGAAGCTGCCTGGATTAGAGAGGGTGCAGAGGAGATTCACCAGGATGCTGCCTGGATTAGAGAGGGTACGGAGGAGATTCACCTGGATGCTTCCTGTATTAGAGAGAGTGCAGAGGAGATACACCATAATGCTCCGTGCATTAGAGAGGGTGCAGAGGAGATTGACCAGGATGCTGCCTGGATTAGAGAGGGTGCAGAGGAGATTCACCAGGACGCTAGCTGGATTAGAGAGGGAGCAGAGGAGATTGACCAGGATGCTGCCTGGATTAGAGAGGGTGCAGTGGAGATTGACCAGGACGCTGCCTGGATTGGAGAGGGTGCAGAGGAGATTCACCAGGATGCTGCCTGGATTAGAGAGGGTGCAGAGGAGATTCACCAGGATGCTCTCTGGATCAGAGAAGGTGCAGAGGAGATTTACCAGGATGCTGCCTGGATTAGAGAGGGTGCAGAGGAGATTCACCAGGATGCTGCCTGGATTAGAGAGGGTGCAGAGGAGATTGACCAGGTTGCTGCCTGGATTAGAGAGGGTGCGGAGGAGATTCACCTGGATGCTTCCTGGATTAGAGAGAGTGCAGAGGAGATTCACCACGACGCTCCGTGCATTAGAGAGGGTGCAGAGTTGATTGACCAGGATGCTGCCTGGATTAGAGAGGGTGCAGAGGACATTCACCAGGATGCTGCCTGGATTAGAGAGGGTGCAGAGGAGATTTACCAGGATTCTGCATGGAGCAGAGAGGGTGCCAAGGAGATTCACCAGGACGCTACCTGGATTAGATTGGGTGCAGAGGAGATTCACTGGGACGCTTCCTGGATTAGAGAGGGTGCAGAGGAGATAGACCAGGAAGCTGCCTGGATTAGAGATGGTGCAGAGGAGATTGACCAGTGTGCTGCCTGGATTGGAGAGGGTGCAGAGGAGATTGACCAGGACGCTGTGTAGATTAGAGAGGGTGCAGAGGAGATTGACCAGGACGCTGCGTGGATTAGAGAGGGTGCAAAGGAGATTGTCCAGGATGCTGCCTGGATTAGAGAGGGTGCAGAGGAGATTCATCAGGACGCTGCATGGATTAGAGAGGGTGCAGAGGAGATTCACCAGGATGCTGCCTGGATTAGAGAGAGTACAGAGGAGATTCACCGGGTCCCTGCCTGGAATAGAGAGGGTGCAGAGGAGATTGTCCAGGATGCTGCCTGGATTGGAGAGGGTGCAGACGAGATTCACCATGTTGCTGCCTGGATTAGAGAGGGTGCAGATGAGATTCATCAGGACGCTGCATGGATTAGAGAGGGTGCAGAGGAGATTGACCAGGACGCTGCCTGGATTAGTGAGGGTGCATAGGAGATTGACCAGGATGCTGCCTGGATCAGAGAGGGTGCAGAGGAGATTCACCAGGATGCTGCCTGGATTAGAGAGGGTGCAGAGGAGATTAAGCGGGAGGCTGCCTGGATTAGAGAGGGTGCAGAGGAGATTGACCAGGATGCTGCCTGGATTAGAGAGAGTGCAAAGGAGATTCACCAAGATGCTGCCTGGATTAGAGAGGGTGCAGAGGAGATTCACCGGGATGCTCTCTGGATCAGAGAAGGTGCAGAGGAGATTTACCAGGATGCTGCCTGGATTAGAGAGGGTGCAGAGGAGATTCACCAGGATGCTCTCTGGATCAGAGAAGGTGCAGAGGAGATTTACCAGGAAGCTGCCTGGATTAGAGAGGGTGCAGAGGAGATTCACCAGGATGCTGCCTGGATTAGAGAGGGTACGGAGGAGATTCACCTGGATGCTTCCTGTATTAGAGAGAGTGCAGAGGAGATACACCATAATGCTCCGTGCATTAGAGAGGGTGCAGAGGAGATTGACCAGGATGCTGCCTGGATTAGAGAGGGTGCAGAGGAGATTCACCAGGACGCTAGCTGGATTAGAGAGGGTGCAGAGGAGATACAACAGGATGCTGACTTGATTAGAGAGGGAGCAGAGGAGATTGACCAGGATGCTGCCTGGATTAGAGAGGGTGCAGTGGAGATTGACCAGGACGCTGCCTGGATTGGAGAGGGTGCAGAGGAGATTCACCAGGATGCTGCCTGGATTAGAGAGGGTGCAGAGGAGATTCACCAGGATGCTCTCTGGATCAGAGAAGGTGCAGAGGAGATTTACCAGGATGCTGCCTGGATTAGAGAGGGTGCAGAGGAGATTCACCAGGATGCTGCCTGGATTAGAGAGGGTGCAGAGGAGATTGACCAGGTTGCTGCCTGGATTAGAGAGGGTGCGGAGGAGATTCACCTGGATGCTTCCTGGATTAGAGAGAGTGCAGAGGAGATTCACCACGACGCTCCGTGCATTAGAGAGGGTGCAGAGTTGATTGACCAGGATGCTGCCTGGATTAGAGAGGGTGCAGTGGAGATTGACCAGGACGCTGCCTGGATTGGAGAGGGTGCAGAGGACATTCACCAGGATGCTGTCTGGATTAGAGAGGGTGCAGAGGAGATTTACCAGGATTCTGCATGGAGCAGAGAGGGTGCCAAGGAGATTCACCAGGACGCTACCTGGATTAGATTGGGTGCAGAGGAGATTCACTGGGACGCTTCCTGGATTAGAGAGGGTGCAGAGGAGATAGACCAGGAAGCTGCCTGGATTAGAGATGGTGCAGAGGAGATTGACCAGTGTGCTGCCTGGATTGGAGAGGGTGCAGAGGAGATTGACCAGGACGCTGTGTAGATTAGAGAGGGTGCAGAGGAGATTGACCAGGACGCTGCGTGGATTAGAGAGGGTGCAAAGGAGATTGTCCAGGATGCTGCCTGGATTAGAGAGGGTGCAGAGGAGATTCATCAGGACGCTGCATGGATTAGAGAGGGTGCAGAGGAGATTCACCAGGATGCTGCCTGGATTAGAGAGAGTACAGAGGAGATTCACCGGGTCCCTGCCTGGAATAGAGAGGGTGCAGAGGAGATTGTCCAGGATGCTGCCTGGATTGGAGAGGGTGCAGACGAGATTCACCATGTTGCTGCCTGGATTAGAGAGGGTGCAGATGAGATTCATCAGGACGCTGCATGGATTAGAGAGGGTGCAGAGGAGATTGACCAGGATTCTGCATGGAGCAGAGAGGGTGCCAAGGAGATTCACCAGGACGCTACCTGGATTAGATTGGGTGCAGAGGAGATTCACTGGGACGCTTCCTGGATTAGAGAGGGTGCAGAGGAGATAGACCAGGAAGCTGCCTGGATTAGAGATGGTGCAGAGGAGATTGACCAGTGTGCTGCCTGGATTGGAGAGGGTGCAGAGGAGATTGACCAGGACGCTGTGTAGATTAGAGAGGGTGCAGAGGAGATTGACCAGGACGCTGCGTGGATTAGAGAGGGTGCAAAGGAGATTGTCCAGGATGCTGCCTGGATTAGAGAGGGTGCAGAGGAGATTCATCAGGACGCTGCATGGATTAGAGAGGGTGCAGAGGAGATTCACCAGGATGCTGCCTGGATTAGAGAGAGTACAGAGGAGATTCACCGGGTCCCTGCCTGGAATAGAGAGGGTGCAGAGGAGATTGTCCAGGATGCTGCCTGGATTGGAGAGGGTGCAGACGAGATTCACCATGTTGCTGCCTGGATTAGAGAGGGTGCAGATGAGATTCATCAGGACGCTGCATGGATTAGAGAGGGTGCAGAGGAGATTGACCAGGACGCTGCCTGGATTAGTGAGGGTGCATAGGAGATTGACCAGGATGCTGCCTGGATCAGAGAGGGTGCAGAGGAGATTCACCAGGATGCTGCCTGGATTAGAGAGGGTGCAGAGGAGATTAAGCGGGAGGCTGCCTGGATTAGAGAGGGTGCAGAGGAGATTGACCAGGATGCTGCCTGGATTAGAGAGAGTGCAAAGGAGATTCACCAAGATGCTGCGTGCATTAGAAAGGGTGCAGAGGAGATTGACCAGGATGCTGCCTGGATTAGTGAGGGTGCAGAGGAGATTGACAAGGTTGCTGCCTGGATTAGAGAGGGTGCAGAGGAGATTCACGAGGATGCTTCCTGGATTAGAGAGGCTGCATAGGAGATTCACGACGATGCTGCGTGCATTAGAGAGGGTGCAGAGGAGATTGACGAGGATGCTGCCTGGATTAGTGAGGGTGCAGTGGAGATTCACCAGGACGCTAGCAGGATTAGAGAGGGTGCAGAGGAGATACAACAGGAAGCTGACTGGATTAGAGAGGGTGCAGAGGAGATTCACCAGGATGCTGCCTGGATTAGAGATGGTGAGGAGATTGACCAGGATGCTGCCTGGATTAGAGACGATGCAGAGGAGATTGACCAGGACGCTGCCTGGATTAGAGATACTGCAGAGGAGATTGACCAGGACGCTGCCTGGATTAGAGAGGGTGCAGAGGAGATTCACCAGGATGCTGCCTGGATTAGAGAGGGTGCAGAGGAGATTTACCAGGACTCTGTCTGGATTAGAGAGGGTGCGGAGGAGATTGACCAGGACGCTTCCTGGATTAGAGAGGGTGCAGAGGAGATTGACCGGGACGCTGCCTGGATTAGAGAGGGTGCAGAGGAGATTCACCAGGATGCTGCCTGGATTAGAGAGGGTGCAGAGGAGATTGACCAAGACGCTGCCTGGATTAGAGATGGTGCAGAGGAGATTGACCAGGGTGCTGCCTGGATTAGAGAGGGTGCAGAGGAGATTGACCAGGACGCTGTGTGGATTAGAGAGGGTGCAGAGGAGATTGACCAGGACGCTGCGTGGATTAGACAGCGTGCAAAGGAGATTGTCCAGGATGCTGCCTAGATTAGAGAGGGTGCAGAGGAGATACAACAGGATGCTGCCTGTATTAGAGAGGGTGCAGAGGAGATTCACCAGGATGCTGCCTGGATTAGAGAGAGTACAGAGGGGATTCACCGGGTCGCTGCCTGGAATACAGAGGGCGCAGAGGAGATTGACCAGGATGCTGCCTGGATTGGAGAGGGTGCAGAGGAGATTCACCAGGACGCTGCCTGGATTAGAGATGGTGCAGAGGAGATTGACCAGGATGCTGCCTGGATTAGAGATGGTGCAGAGGAGATTGACCAGGATGCTGCCTGGATTAGAGATGGTGCAGAGGAGATTGACCAGGATGCTGCCTGGATTAGAGAGGGTGCCGAGGAGATTCACCAGGATGCTGCCTGGATTAGAGAGGGTGCAGATGAGATTGACCAGGATGCTGCCTGGAGCAGACAGGGTGCCGAGGAGATTCACCAGGACGCTACCTGGATTAGAGAGGGTGCAGAGGAGATTCACTGGGACGCTTCCTGGATTAGAGAGGGTGCAGAGGAGATTGACCGGGACGCTGCCTGGATTAGAGAGGGTGCAGAGGAGATTGACCAGGACGCTGCCTGGATTAGAGATGGTGCAGAGGAGATTGACCACGATGCTGTCTGGATTAGAGAGGGTGCAGAGCAGATTGACCAGGATGCTGTCTGGATTAGAGAGTGTGCAGAGGAGATTGACCACGATGCTGTCTGGATTGGAGAGGGTGCAGGGGAGATTGACCAGGATGCTGCCTGGATTGGAGAGGGTGCAGAGGAGATTCACCAGGACGCTGCATGGATTAGAGAGGGTGCCGAGGAGATTGACAAGGACGCTGCCTGGATTAGTGAGGGTGCAGAGGAGATTAAGCGGGAGGCTGCCTGGATTAGAGGCGGTGCAGAGGAGATTGACCAGGATGCTGCCTGGATTTGAGAGAGTGCAAAGGAGATTCACCAAGATGCTGCCTGGATTAGAGAGGGTGCAGAGGAGATTCACCAGGATGCTCTCTGGATCAGAGAAGGTGCAGAGGAGATTTACCAGGATGCTGCCTGGATTAGAGAGGGTGCAGAGGAGATTCACCAGGATGCTGACTGGATTAGAGAGGGTGCGGAGGAGATTCACCTGGATGCTTCCTGGATTAGAGAGAGTGCAGATGAGATACACCATGATGCTCCGTGCATTAGAGAGGGTGCAGAGGAGATTGACCAGGATGCTGCCTGGATTAGAGAGGGTGCAGAGGAGATTCACCAGGACGCTAGCTGGATTAGAGAGGGTGCAGAGGAGATACAACAGGACGCTGACTTGATTAGAGAGGGAGCAGAGGAGATTGACCAGGATGCTGCCTGGATTAGAGAGGGTGCAGTGGAGATTGACCAGGACGCTGCCTGGATTGGAGAGGGTGCAGAGGAGATTCACCAGGTTGCTGCCTGGATTAGAGAGGGTGCAGAGGAGATTCACCTGGATGCTTCCTGGATTAGAGAGAGTGCAGAGGAGATACACCATGATGCTCCGTGCATTAGAGAGGGTGCAGAGGAGATTGACCAGGATGCTGCCTGGATTAGAGAGGGTGCAGAGGAGATTCACCAGGACGCTAGCTGGATTAGAGAGGGTGCAGAGGAGATACAACAGGATGCTGACTTGATTAGAGAGGGAGCAGAGATTGACCAGGATGCTGCCTGGATTAGAGAGGGTGCAGTGGAGATTGACCAGGACGCTGCCTGGATTGGAGAGGGTGCAGAGGAGATTCACCAGGTTGCTGCCTGGATTAGAGAGGGTGCAGAGGAGATTCACCTGGATGCTTCCTGGATTAGAGAGAGTGCAGAGGAGATTCACCACGATGCTGCGTGCATTAGAGAGGGTGTAGAGGAGATTGACCAGGATGCTGCCTGGATTAGAGAGGGTGCAGGGGAGCTTGACCAGGTTGCTGCCTGGATTGGAGAGGGTGCAGAGGAGATTCACCAGGACGCTGCATGGATTAGAGAGGGTGCCGAGGAGATTGACAAGGACGCTGCCTGGATTAGTGAGGGTGCAGAGGAGAATAAGCGGGAGGCTGCCTGGATTAGAGGCGGTGCAGAGGAGATTGACCAGGATGCTGCCTGGATTAGAGAGAGTGCAAAGGAGATTCACCAAGATGCTGCCTGGATTAGAGAGGGTGCAGAGGAGATTCACCTGGATGCTCTCTGGATCAGAGAAGGTGCAGAGGAGATTTACCAGGATGCTGCCTGGATTAGAGAGGGTGCAGAGGAGATTCACCAGGATGCTCTCTGGATCAGAGAAGGTGCAGAGGAGATTCACCAGGATGCTGCCTGGATTAGAGAGGGTGCAGAGGAGATTCACCAGGATGCTGCCTGGATTACAGAGGGTACGGAGGAGATTCACCTGGATGCTTCCTGGATTAGAGAGAGTGCGGAGGAGATACACCATAATGCTCCGTGCATTAGAGAGGGTGCAGAGGAGATTGACCAGGATGCTGCCTGGATTAGAGAGGGTGCAGAGGAGATTCACCAGGACGCTAGCTGGATTAGAGAGGGTGCAGAGGAGATACAACAGGATGCTGACTTGATTAGAGAGGGAGCAGAGGAGATTGACCAGGATGCTGCCTGGATTAGAGAGGGTGCAGTGGAGATTGACCAGGACGCTGCCTGGATTGGAGAGGGTGCAGAGGAGATTCACCAGGATGCTGCCTGGATTAGAGAGGGTGCAGAGGAGATTCACCAGGATGCTCTCCGGATCAGAGAAGGTGCAGAGGAGATTTACCAGGATGCTGCCTGGATTAGAGAGGGTGCAGAGGAGATTGACCAGGTTGCTGCCTGGATTAGAGAGGGTGCGGAGGAGATTCACCTGGATGCTTCCTGGATTAGAGAGAGTGCAGAGGAGATTCACCACGACGCTCCGTGCATTAGAGAGGGTGCAGAGTTGATTGACCAGGATGCTGCCTGGATTAGAGCGGGTGCAGTGGAGATTGACCAGGACGCTGCCTGGATTGGTGAGGGTGCAGAGGAGATTCACCAGGATGCTGCCTGGATTAGAGAGGGTGCAGAGGAGATTTACCAGGATGCTGCATGGA
This sequence comes from Hypanus sabinus, assembly GCF_030144855.1. Taxonomy (NCBI): domain Eukaryota; kingdom Metazoa; phylum Chordata; class Chondrichthyes; order Myliobatiformes; family Dasyatidae; genus Hypanus; species Hypanus sabinus. Next base: position 94,017 of record NW_026781818.1, read on the forward strand.
GCAGAGAGGGTGCCAAGGAGATTCACCAGGACGCTACCTGGATTAGATTGGGTGCAGAGGAGATTCACTGGGACGCTTCCTGGATTAGAGAGGGTGCAGAGGAGATAGACCAGGAAGCTGCCTGGATTAGAGATGGTGCAGAGGAGATTGACCAGTGTGCTGCCTGGATTGGAGAGGGTGCAGAGGAGATTGACCAGGACGCTGTGTAGATTAGAGAGGGTGCAGAGGAGATTGACCAGGACGCTGCGTGGATTAGAGAGGGTGCAAAGGAGATTGTCCAGGATGCTGCCTGGATTAGAGAGGGTGCAGAGGAGATTCATCAGGACGCTGCATGGATTAGAGAGGGTGCAGAGGAGATTCACCAGGATGCTGCCTGGATTAGAGAGAGTACAGAGGAGATTCACCGGGTCCCTGCCTGGAATAGAGAGGGTGCAGAGGAGATTGTCCAGGATGCTGCCTGGATTAGAGAGGGTGCATAGGAGATTGACCAGGATGCTGCCTGGATCAGAGAGGGTGCAGAGGAGATTCACCAGGATGCTGCCTGGATTAGAGAGGGTGCAGAGGAGATTAAGCGGGAGGCTGCCTGGATTAGAGAGGGTGCAGAGGAGATTGACCAGGATGCTGCCTGGATTAGAGAGAGTGCAAAGGAGATTCACCAAGATGCTGCGTGCATTAGAAAGGGTGCAGAGGAGATTGACCAGGATGCTGCCTGGATTAGTGAGGGTGCAGAGGAGATTGACCAGGTTGCTGCCTGGATTAGAGAGGGTGCAGAGGAGATTCACGAGGATGCTTCCTGGATTAGAGAGGCTGCATAGGAGATTCACGACGATGCTGCGTGCATTAGAGAGGGTGCAGAGGAGATTGACGAGGATGCTGCCTGGATTAGTGAGGGTGCAGTGGAGATTCACCAGGACGCTAGCAGGATTAGAGAGGGTGCAGAGGAGATACAACAGGAAGCTGACTGGATTAGAGAGGGTGCAGAGGAGATTCACCAGGATGCTGCCTGGATTAGAGATGGTGAGGAGATTGACCAGGATGCTGCCTGGATTAGAGAGGGTGCAGAGGAGATTGACCAGGACGCTGCCTGGATTGGAGAGGGTGCAGAGGAGATTCACCAGGATGCTGCCTGGATTAGAGAGGGTGCAGAGGAGATTCACCAGGATGCTGTCTGGATTGGAGAGGGTGCAGGGGAGATTGACCAGGATGCTGCCTGGATTGGAGAGGGTGCAGAGGAGATTCACCAGGACGCTGCATGGATTAGAGAGGGTGCCGAGGAGTTTGACAAGGACGCTGCCTGGATTAGTGAGGGTGCAGAGGAGATTAAGCGGGAGGCTGCCTGGATTAGAGGCGGTGCAGAGGAGATTGACCAGGATGCTGCCTGGATTAGAGAGAGTGCAAAGGAGATTCACCAAGATGCTGCCTGGATTAGAGAGGGTGCAGAGTAGATTCACCAGGATGCTCTCTGGATCAGAGAAGTTGCAGAGGAGATTTACCAGGATGCTGCCTGGATTAGAGAGGGTGCAGAGGAGATTGACCAGGTTGCTGCCTGGATTAGAGAGGGTGCGGAGGAGATTCACCTGGATGCTTCCTAGATTAGAGAGAGTGCAGAGGAGATTCACCACGACGCTCCGTGCATTAGAGAGGGTGCAGAGGAGATTGACCAGGATGCTGCCTGGATTAGAGAGGGTGCAGAGGAGATTCAACAGGACGCTAGCTGGATTAGAGAGGGTGCAGAGGAGATACAACAGGTTGCTGACTGGATTAGAGAGGGAGCAGAGGAGATTGACCAGGATGCTGCCTGGATTAGAGAGGGTGCAGTGGAGATTGACCAGGACGCTGCCTGGATTGGAGAGGGTGCAGAGGAGATTCACCAGGATGCTGCCTGGATTAGAGAGGGTGCAGAGGAGATTCACCAGGATGCTCTCTGGATCAGAGAAGGTGCAGAGGAGATTTACCAGGATGCTGCGTGGATTAGAGAGGGTGCAGAGGAGATTCACCAGGATGCTGCCTGGATTAGAGAGGGTGCAGAGGAGATTGACCAGGTTGCTGACTGGATTAGAGAGGGTGCGGAGGAGATTCACCTGGATGCTTCGTGGATTAGAGAGAGTGCAGAGGAGATTCACCACGACGCTCCGTGCATTAGAGAGGGTGCAGAGTTGATTGACCAGGATGCTGCCTGGATTAGAGAGGGTGCTGTGGAGATTGACCAGGACGCTGCCTGGATTGGAGAGGGTGCAGAGGAGATTCACCAGGATGCTGCCTGGATTAGAGAGGGTGCAGAGGAGATTTACCAGGATGCTGCATGGAGCAGAGAGGGTGCCAAGGAGATTCACCAGGACGCTACCTGGATTAGATTGGGTGCAGAGGAGATTCACAGGGACGCTTCCTGGATTAGAGAGGGTGCAGAGGAGATAGACCAGGACGCTGCCTGGATTAGAGATGGTGCAGAGGAGATTGACCAGTGTGCTGCCTGGATTGGAGAGGGTGCAGAGGAGATTGACCAGGACGCTGTGTAGATTAGAGAGGGTGCAGAGGAGATTGACCAGGACGCTGCGTGGATTAGAGAGGGTGCAAAGGAGATTGTCCAGGATGCTGCCTGGATTAGAGAGGGTGCAGAGGAGATTCATCAGGACGCTGCATGGATTAGAGAGGGTGCAGAGGAGATTCACCGGGATGCTGCCTGGATTAGAGAGAGTACAGAGGAGATTCACCGGGTCCCTGCCTGGAATAGAGAGGGTGCAGAGGAGATAGACCAGGACGCTGCCTGGATTAGAGATGGTGCAGAGGAGATTGACCAGTGTGCTGCCTGGATTGGGGAGGGTGCAGAGGAGATTGACCAGGACGCTGTGTAGATTAGAGAGGGTGCAGAGGAGAATGACCAGGACGCTGCGTGGATTAGAGAGGGTGCAAAGGAGATTGTCCAGGATGCTGCCTGGATTAGAGAGGGTGCAGAGGAGATTCATCAGGACGCTGCGTGCATTAGAGAGGGTGCAGAGGAGATTGACCAGGATGCTGCCTGGATTAGTGAGGGTGCAGAGGAGATTGACCAGGTTGCTGCCTGGATTAGAGAGGGTGCAGAGGAGATTGACCAGGACGCTGCCTGGATTAGTGAGGGTGCATAGGAGATTGACCAGGATGCTGCCTGGATCAGAGAGGGTGCAGAGGAGATTCACCAGGATGCTGCCTGGATTAGAGAGGGTGCAGAGGAGATTAAGCGGGAGGCTGCCTGGATTAGAGAGGGTGCAGAGGAGATTGACCAGGATGCTGCCTGGATTAGAGAGAGTGCAAAGGAGATTCACCAAGATGCTGCGTGCATTAGAGAGGGTGCAGAGGAGATTGACCAGGATGCTGCCTGGATTAGAGAGGGTGCAGAGGAGATTCACGAGGATGCTTCCTGGATTAGAGAGGCTGCATAGGAGATTCACGACGATGCTGCGTGCATTAGAGAGGGTGCAGAGGAGATTGACGAGGATTCTGCCTGGATTAGTGAGGGTGCAGTGGAGATTCACCAGGACGCTAGCAGGATTAGAGAGGGTGCAGAGGAGATACAACAGGAAGCTGACTGGATTAGAGAGGGTGCAGAGGAGATTCACCAGGATGCTGCCTGGATTAGAGATGGTGAGGAGATTGACCAGGATGCTGCCTGGATTAGAGAGGGTGCAGAGGAGATTGACCAGGACGCTGCCTGGATTGGAGAGGGTGCAGAGGAGATTCACCAGGATGCTGCCTGGATTAGAGAGGGTGCAGAGGAGATTCGCCAGGATGCTGTCTGGATTGGAGAGGGTGCAGGGGAGATTGACCAGGATGCTGCCTGGATTGGAGAGGGTGCAGAGGAGATTCACCAGGACGCTGCATGGATTAGAGAGGGTGCCGAGGAGATTGACAAGGACGCTGCCTGGATTAGTGAGGGTGCAGAGGAGATTAAGCGGGAGGCTGCCTGGATTAGAGGCGGTGCAGAGGAGATTGACCAGGATGCTGCCTGGATTAGAGAGAGTGCAAAGGAGATTCACCAAGATGCTGCCTGGATTAGAGAGGGTGCAGAGGAGATTCACCAGGATGCTCTCTGGATCAGAGAAGTTGCAGAGGAGATTTACCAGGATGCTGCCTGGATTAGAGAGGGTGCATAGGAGATTGACCAGGTGGCTGCCTGGATTAGAGGGGGTGCGGAGGAGATTCACCTGGATGCTTCCTGGATTAGAGAGAGTGCAGAGGAGATTCACCACGACGCTCCGTGCATTAGAGAGGGTGCAGAGGAGATTGACCAGGATGCTGCCTGGATTAGAGAGGGTGCAGAGGAGATTCAACAGGACGCTAGCTGGATTAGAGAGGGTGCAGAGGAGATACAACAGGTTGCTGACTGGATTAGAGAGGGAGCAGAGGAGATTGACAAGGATGCTGCCTGGATTAGAGAGGGTGCAGTGGAGATTGACCAGGACGCTGCCTGGATTGGAGAGGGTGCAGAGGAGATTCACCAGGATGCTGCCTGGATTAGAGAGGGTGCAGAGGAGATTCACCAGGATGCTCTCTGGATCAGAGAAGGTGCAGAGGAGATTTACCAGGATGCTGCCTGGATTAGAGAGGGTGCAGAGGAGATTCACCAGGATGCTGCCTGGATTAGAGAGGGTGCAGAGGAGATTGACCAGGTTGCTGCCTGGATTAGAGAGGGTGCGGAGGAGATTCACCTGGATGCTTCCTGGATTAGAGAGAGTGCAGAGGAGATTCACCACGACGCTCCGTGCATTAGAGAGGGTGCAGAGGAGATTGACCAGGATGCTGCCTGGATTAGAGAGGGTGCAGTGGAGATTGACCAGGACGCTGCCTGGATTGGAGAGGGTGCAGAGGAGATTCACCAGGATGCTGCCTGGATTAGAGAGGGTGCAGAGGAGATTTACCAGGATGCTGCATGGAGCAGAGAGGGTGCCAAGGAGATTCACCAGGACGCTACCTGGATTAGATTGGGTGCAGAGGAGATTCACTGGGACGCTTCCTGGATTAGAGAGGGTGCAGAGGAGATAGACCAGGACGCTGCCTGGATTAGAGATGGTGCAGAGGAGATTGACCAGGGTGCTGCCTGGATTGGAGAGGGTGCAGAGGAGATTGACCAGGACGCTGTGTAGATTAGAGAGGGTGCAGAGGAGATTGACCAGGACGCTGCGTGGATTAGAGAGGGTGCAAAGGAGATTGTCCAGGATGCTGCCTGGATTAGAGAGGGTGCAGAGGAGATTCATCAGGACGCTGCATGGATTAGAGAGGGTGCAGAGGAGATTCACCAGGATGCTGCCTGGATTAGAGAGAGTACAGAGGAGTTTCACCGGGTCCCTGCCTGGAATAGAGAGGGTGCAGAGGAGATTGTCCAGGATGCTGCCTGGATTGGAGAGGGTGCAGACGAGATTCACCATGTTGCTGCCTGGATTAGAGAGGGTGCAGAGCAGATTCATCAGGACGCTGCATGGATTAGACATGGTGAGGAGATTGACCAGGATGCTGCCGGATTAGAGAGGGTGCAGAGGATATTGACCTGGACGCTGCGTGGATTAGAGAGGGTGCAGAGGAGATTGACCAGGATGCTGCCTGGATTAGAGAGGGTGCAGAGGAGATTCACTGGGATGCTAGCTGGATTAGAGAGGGTGCAGAGGAGATACAACAGGATGCTGACTGGATTAGAGAGGGAGCAGAGGAGATTGACCAGGATGCTGCCTGGATTAGAGAGGGTGCAGAGGAGATTGACCAGGACGCTGCCTGGATTGGAGAGGGTGCTGAGGAGATTCACCAGGTTGCTGCCTGGATTAGAGAGGGTGCAGAGGAGATTCACCTGGATGCTTCCTGGATTAGAGAGAGTGCAGAGGAGATTCACCATGATGCTGCGTGCATTAGAGAGGGTGCAGAGGAGATTGACCAGGATGCTGCCTGGATTAGAGAGGGTGCAGATGAGATTCACCAGGACGCTAGCTGGATTAGAGAGGGTGCAGAGGAGATACAACAGGATGCTGACTGGATTAGAGAGGGTGCAGAGGAGATTTACCAGGATGCTGCATGGAGCAGAGAGGGTGCCAAGGAGATTCACCAGGACGCTACCTGGATTAGATTGGGTGCAGAGGAGATTCACTGGGACGCTTCCTGGATTAGAGAGGGTGCAGAGGAGATAGACCAGGACGCTGCCTGGATTAGAGATGGTGCAGAGGAGATTGACCAGGGTGCTGCCTGGATTGGAGAGGGTGCAGAGGAGATTGACCAGGACGCTGTGTAGATTAGAGAGGGTGCAGAGGAGATTGACCAGGACGCTGCGTGGATTAGAGAGGGTGCAAAGGAGATTGTCCAGGATGCTGCCTGGATTAGAGAGGGTGCAGAGGAGATTCATCAGGACGCTGCATGGATTAGAGAGGGTGCAGAGGAGATTCACCAGGATGCTGCCTGGATTAGAGAGAGTACAGAGGAGATTCACCGGGTCCCTGCCTGGAATAGAGAGGGTGCAGAGGAGATTGTCCAGGATGCTGCCTGGATTGGAGAGGGTGCAGACGAGATTCACCATGTTGCTGCCTGGATTAGAGAGGGTGCAGAGGAGATTCATCAGGACGCTGCATGGATTAGACATGGTGAGGAGATTGACCAGGATGCTGCCGGATTAGAGAGGGTGCAGAGGATATTGACCTGGACGCTGCGTGGATTAGAGAGGGTGCAGAGGAGATTGACCAGGATGCTGCCTGGATTAGAGAGGGTGCAGAGGAGATTCACTGGGATGCTAGCTGGATTAGAGAGGGTGCAGAGGAGATACAACAGGATGCTGACTGGATTAGAGAGGGAGCAGAGGAGATTGACCAGGATGCTGCCTGGATTAGAGAGGGTGCAGAGGAGATTGACCAGGACGCTGCCTGGATTGGAGAGGGTGCTGAGGAGATTCACCAGGTTGCTGCCTGGATTAGAGAGGGTGCAGAGGAGATTCACCTGGATGCTTCCTGGATTAGAGAGAGTGCAGAGGAGATTCACCATGATGCTGCGTGCATTAGAGAGGGTGCAGAGGAGATTGACCAGGATGCTGCCTGGATTAGAGAGGGTGCAGATGAGATTCACCAGGACGCTAGCTGGATTAGAGAGTGTGCAGAGGAGATACAACAGGATGCTGACTGGATTAGAGAGGGAGCAGAGGAGATTCACCAGGACGCTGTCTGGATTAGAGAGGGTGCAGAGGAGATTGACCAGGATGCTGCCTGGATTAGAGAGGGTGCAGAGGAGATTCACTGGGACGCTGTCCGGATTAGAGAGGTTGCAGAGGAGATTTACCCGGATGCTGCCTGGATTAGACATGGTGAGGAGATTGACCAGGATGCTGCCGGATTAGAGAGGGTGCAGAGGATATTGACCTGGACGCTGCGTGGATTAGAGAGGGTGCAGAGGGGATTGACCAGGATGCTGCCTGGATTAGAGAGGGTGCAGAGGAGATTCACTGGGATGCTGTCCGGATTAGAGAGGTTGCAGAGGAGATTTACCAGGATGCTGCCTGGATTAGACATGGTGAGGAGATTGACCAGGATGCTGCCGGATTAGAGAGGGTGCAGAGGATATTGACCTGGACGCTGCGTGGATTAGATATTGTGCAGAGGAGATTGACCAGGATGTTGCCTGGATTAGCGAGGGTGCAGAGGAGATTCATCAGGATGCTGCCTGGATTAGAGAGAATACAGAGGAGATTCATCCGGTCGCTGCCTGGATTAGAGAGTGTGCAGAGGAGATTGACCAGGATGCTGCCTGGATTAGAGACGATGCAGAGGAGATTGACCAGGACGCTGCCTGGATTAGAGATACTGCAGAGGAGATTGACCAGGACGCTGCCTGGATTAGAGAGGGTGCAGAGGAGATTCACCAGGATGCTGCCTGGATTAGAGAGGGTGCAGAGGAGATTTACCAGGACTCTGTCTGGATTAGAGAGGGTGCGGAGGAGATTGACCTGGACGCTTCCTGGATTAGAGAGGGTGCAGAGGAGATTGACCGGGACGCTGCCTGGATTAGAGAGGGTGCAGAGGAGATTCACCAGGATGCTGCCTGGATTAGAGACGGTGCAGAGGAGATTGACCAGGACGCTGCCTGGATTAGAGATGGTGCAGAGGAGATTGACCAGGGTGCTGCCTGGATTAGAGAGGGTGCAGAGGAGATTGACCAGGACGCTGTGTGGATTAGAGAGGGTGCAGAGGAGATTGACCAGGACGCTGCGTGGATTAGACAGCGTGCAAAGGAGATTGTCCAGGATGCTGCTTAGATTAGAGAAGGTGCAGAGGAGATACAACAGGATGCTGCCTGTATTAGAGAGGGTGCAGAGGAGATTCACCAGGATGCTGCCTGGATTAGAGAGAGTACAGAGGGGATTCACCGGGTCGCTGCCTGGAATAGAGAGGGCGCAGAGGAGATTGACCAGGATGCTGCCTGGATTGGAGAGGGTGCAGAGGAGATTCACCAGGACGCTGCCTGGATTAGAGATGGTGCAGAGGAGATTGACCAGGATGCTGCCTGGATTAGAGATGGTGCAGAGGAGATTTACCAGGATGCTGCCTGGATTAGAGATGGTGCAGAGGAGATTGACCAGGATGCTGCCTGGATTAGAGAGGGTGCCGAGGAGATTCACCAGGATGCTGCCTGGATTAGAGAGGGTGCAGAGGAGATTGACCAGGATGCTGCCTGGAGCAGACAGGGTGCCGAGGAGATTCACCAGGACGCTACCTGGATTAGAGAGGGTGCAGAGGAGATTCACTGGGACGCTTCCTGGATTAGAGAGGGTGCAGAGGAGATTGACCGGGACGCTGCCTGGATTAGAGAGGGTGCAGAGGAGATTGACCAGGACGCTGCCTGGATTAGAGATGGTGCAGAGGAGATTGACCACGATGCTGTCTGGATTAGAGAGGGTGCAGAGCAGATTGACCAGGATGCTGTCTGGATTAGAGAGGGTGCAGAGGAGATTGACCACGATGCTGTCTGGATTGGAGAGGGTGCAGGGGAGATTGACCAGGATGCTGCCTGGATTGGAGAGGGTGCAGAGGAGATTCACCAGGACGCTGCATGGATTAGAGAGGGTGCCGAGGAGATTGACAAGGACGCTGCCTGGATTAGTGAGGGTGCAGAGGAGATTAAGCGGGAGGCTGCCTGGATTAGAGGCGGTGCAGAGGAGATTGACCAGGATGCTGCCTGGATTTGAGAGAGTGCAAAGGAGATTCACCAAGATGCTCCCTGGATTAGAGAGGGTGCAGAGGAGATTCACCAGGATGCTCTCTGGATCAGAGAAGGTGCAGAGGAGATTTACCAGGATGCTGCCTGGATTAGAGAGGGTGCAGAGGAGATTCACCAGGATGCTGCCTGGATTAGAGAGGGTGCGGAGGAGATTCACCTGGATGCTTCCTGGATTAGAGAGAGTGCAGAGGAGATACACCATGATGCTCCGTGCATTAGAGAGGGTGCAGAGGAGATTGACCAGGATGCTGCCTGGATTAGAGAGGGTGCAGAGGAGATTCACCAGGACGCTAGCTGGATTAGAGAGGGTGCAGAGGAGATTGACCAGGATGCTGCCTGGATTAGAGATGGTGCAGAGGAGATTGACCAGGATGCTGCCTGGATTAGAGATGGTGCAGAGGAGATTGACCAGGATGCTGCCTGGATTAGAGAGGGTGCCGAGGAGATTCACCAGGATGCTGCCTGGATTAGAGAGGGTGCAGAGGAGATTTACCAGGATGCTGCCTGGATTAGACATGGTGAGGAGATTGACCAGGATGCTGCCGGATTAGAGAGGGTGCAGAGGATATTGACCTGGACGCTGCGTGGATTAGATATTGTGCAGAGGAGATTGACCAGGATGTTGCCTGGATTAGCGAGGGTGCAGAGGAGATTCATCAGGATGCTGCCTGGATTAGAGAGAATACAGAGGAGATTCATCCGGTCGCTGCCTGGATTAGAGAGTGTGCAGAGGAGATTGACCAGGATGCTGCCTGGATTAGAGACGATGCAGAGGAGATTGACCAGGACGCTGCCTGGATTAGAGATACTGCAGAGGAGATTGACCAGGACGCTGCCTGGATTAGAGAGGGTGCAGAGGAGATTCACCAGGATGCTGCCTGGATTAGAGAGGGTGCAGAGGAGATTTACCAGGACTCTGTCTGGATTAGAGAGGGTGCGGAGGAGATTGACCTGGACGCTTCCTGGATTAGAGAGGGTGCAGAGGAGATTGACCGGGACGCTGCCTGGATTAGAGAGGGTGCAGAGGAGATTCACCAGGATGCTGCCTGGATTAGAGACGGTGCAGAGGAGATTGACCAGGACGCTGCCTGGATTAGAGATGGTGCAGAGGAGATTGACCAGGGTGCTGCCTGGATTAGAGAGGGTGCAGAGGAGATTGACCAGGACGCTGTGTGGATTAGAGAGGGTGCAGAGGAGATTGACCAGGACGCTGCGTGGATTAGACAGCGTGCAAAGGAGATTGTCCAGGATGCTGCTTAGATTAGAGAGGGTGCAGAGGAGATACAACAGGATGCTGCCTGTATTAGAGAGGGTGCAGAGGAGATTCACCAGGATGCTGCCTGGATTAGAGAGAGTACAGAGGGGATTCACCGGGTCGCTGCCTGGAATAGAGAGGGCGCAGAGGAGATTGACCAGGATGCTGCCTGGATTGGAGAGGGTGCAGAGGAGATTCACCAGGACGCTGCCTGGATTAGAGATGGTGCAGAGGAGATTGACCAGGATGCTGCCTGGATTAGAGATGGTGCAGAGGAGATTGACCAGGATGCTGCCTGGATTAGAGATGGTGCAGAGGAGATTGACCAGGATGCTGCCTGGATTAGAGAGGGTGCCGAGGAGATTCACCAGGATGCTGCCTGGATTAGAGAGGGTGCAGAGGAGATTGACCAGGATGCTGCCTGGAGCAGACAGGGTGCCGAGGAGATTCACCAGGACGCTACCTGGATTAGAGAGGGTGCAGAGGAGATTCACTGGGACGCTTCCTGGATTAGAGAGGGTGCAGAGGAGATTGACCGGGACGCTGCCTGGATTAGAGAGGGTGCAGAGGAGATTGACCAGGACGCTGCCTGGATTAGAGATGGTGCAGAGGAGATTGACCACGATGCTGTCTGGATTAGAGAGGGTGCAGAGCAGATTGACCAGGATGCTGTCTGGATTAGAGAGGGTGCAGAGGAGATTGACCACGATGCTGTCTGGATTGGAGAGGGTGCAGGGGAGATTGACCAGGATGCTGCCTGGATTGGAGAGGGTGCAGAGGAGATTCACCAGGACGCTGCATGGATTAGAGAGGGTGCCGAGGAGATTGACAAGGACGCTGCCTGGATTAGTGAGGGTGCAGAGGAGATTAAGCGGGAGGCTGCCTGGATTAGAGGCGGTGCAGAGGAGATTGACCAGGATGCTGCCTGGATTTGAGAGAGTGCAAAGGAGATTCACCAAGATGCTCCCTGGATTAGAGAGGGTGCAGAGGAGATTCACCAGGATGCTCTCTGGATCAGAGAAGGTGCAGAGGAGATTTACCAGGATGCTGCCTGGATTAGAGAGGGTGCAGAGGAGATTCACCAGGATGCTGCCTGGATTAGAGAGGGTGCGGAGGAGATTCACCTGGATGCTTCCTGGATTAGAGAGAGTGCAGAGGAGATACACCATGATGCTCCGTGCATTAGAGAGGGTGCAGAGGAGATTGACCAGGATGCTGCCTGGATTAGAGAGGGTGCAGAGGAGATTCACCAGGACGCTAGCTGGATTAGAGAGGGTGCAGAGGAGATACAACAGGATGCTGACTTGATTAGAGAGGGAGCAGAGGAGATTGACCAGGATGCTGCCTGGATTAGAGAGGGTGCAGTGGAGATTGACCAGGACGCTGCCTGGATTGGAGAGGGTGCAGAGGAGATTCACCAAGTTGCTGCCTGGATTAGAGAGGGTGCAGAGGAGATTCACCTGGATGCTTCCTGGATTAGAGAGAGTGCAGAGGAGATTCACCACGATGCTGCGTGCATTAGAGAGGGTGTAGAGGAGATTGACCAGGATGCTGCCTGGATTAGAGAGGGTGCAGAGGAGATTCACCAGGACGCTACCTGGATTAGAGAGGGTGCAGAGGAGATTGACCGGGACGCTGCCTGGATTAGAGTGGGTGCAGAGGAGATTGACCAGGACGCTGCCTGGATTAGAGATGGTGCAGAGGAGATTGACCACGATGCTGTCTGGATTAGAGAGGGTGCAGAGCAGATTGACCAGGATGCTGTCTGGATTAGAGAGGGTGCAGAGGAGATTGACCACGATGCTGTCTGGATTGGAGAGGGTGTAGAGGAGATTCACCAGGACGCTGCATGGATTAGAGAGGGTGCCGAGGAGATTGACAAGGACGCTGCCTGGATTAGTGAGGGTGCAGAGGAGAATAAGCGGGAGGTTGCCTGGATTAGAGGCGGTGCAGAGGAGATTGACCAGGATGCTGCCTGGATTAGAGAGAGTGCAAAGGAGATTCACCAAGATGCTGCCTGGATTAGAGAGGGTGCAGAGGAGATTCACCGGGATGCTCTCTGGATCAGAGAAGGTGCAGAGGAGATTTACCAGGATGCTGCCTGGATTAGAGAGGGTGCAGAGGAGATTCACCAGGATGCTCTCTGGATCAGAGAAGGTGCAGAGGAGATTTACCAGGATGCTGCCTGGATTAGAGAGGGTGCAGAGGAGATTCACCAGGATGCTGCCTGGATTAGAGAGGGTACGGAGGAGATTCACCTGGATGCTTCCTGGATTAGAGAGAGTGCAGAGGAGATTCACCATAATGCTCCGTGCATTAGAGAGGGTGCAGAGGAGATTGACCAGGATGCTGCCTGGATTAGAGAGGGTGCAGAGGAGATTCACCAGGACGCTAGCTGGATTAGAGAGGGTGCAGAGGAGATACAACAGGATGCTGACTTGATTAGAGAGGGTGCAGAGGAGATTGACCAGGATGCTGCCTGGATTAGATAGGGTGCAGTGGAGATTGACCAGGACGCTGCCTGGATTGGAGAGGGTGCAGAGGAGATTCACCAGGTTGCTGCCTGGATTAGAGAGGGTGCAGAGGAGATTCACCTGGATGCTTCCTGGATTAGAGAGAGTGCAGAGGAGATTCACCACGATGCTGCGTGCATTAGAGAGGGTGTAGAGGAGATTGACCAGGATGCTGCCTGGATTAGAGAGGGTGCAGAGGAGATTCACCAGGACGCTAGCTGGATTAGAGAGGGTGCAGAGGAGATACAACAGGATGCTGACTGGATTAGAGAGGGAGCAGAGGAGATTCACCAGGACGCTGTCTGGATTAGAGAGGGTGCAGAGGAGATTGACCAGGATGCTGCCTGGATTAGAGAGGGTGCCGAGGAGATTCACTGGGATGCTGTCCGGATAAGAGAGGTTGCAGAGGAGATTTACCAGGATGCTGCCTGGATTAGACATGGTGAGGAGATTGTCCAGGATGCTGCCTGGATTAGAGACGATGCAGAGGAGATTGACCAGGACGCTGCCTGGATTAGAGCTGCTGCAGAGGAGATTGACCAGGACGCTGCCTGGATTAGAGAGGGTGCAGAGGAGATTCACCAGGATGCTGCCTGGATTAGAGAGGGTGCAGAGGAGATTTACCAGGACGCTGGCTGGATTAGAGAGGGTGCGGAGGAGATTGACCAGGACGCTTCCTGGATTAGAGAGGGTGCAGAGGAGATTGACCGGGACGCTGCCTGGATTAGAGAGGGTGCAGAGGAGATTCACCAGGATGCTGCCTGGATTAGAGAGGGTGCAGAGGAGATTGACCAGGACGCTGCCTGGATTAGAGATGGTGCAGAGGAGATTGGCCAGGGTGCTGCCTGGATTAGAGAGGGTGCAGAGGAGATTGACCAGAACGCTGTGTGGATTAGAGAGGGTGCAGAGGAGATTGACCAGGACGCTGCCTGGATTAGAGAGGGTGCAGAGGAGATACAACAGGATGCTGCCTGTATTAGAGAGGGTGCAGAGGAGATTCACCAGGATGCTGCCTGGATTAGAGAGAGTACAGAGGGGATTCACCGGGTCGCTGCCTGGAATAGAGAGGGCGCAGAGGAGATTGACCAGGATGCTGCCTGGATTGGAGAGGGTGCAGAGGAGATTCACCAGGACGCTGCCTGGATTAGAGATGGTGCAGAGGAGATTGACCACGATGCTGTCTGGATTAGAGAGGGTGCAGAGGAGATTGACCAGGATGCTGCCTGGATTAGAGATGGTGCAGAGGAGATTGACCAGGATGCTGCCTGGATTAGAGATGGTGCAGAGGAGATTGACAAGGATGCTGCCTGGATTAGAGAGGGTGCCGAGGAGATTCACCAGGATGCTGCCTGGATTAGAGAGGGTGCAGAGGAGATTGACCAGGATGCTGCCTGGAGCAGACAGGGTGCCGAGGAGATTCACCAGGACGCTACCTGGATTAGAGAGGTTGCAGAGGAGATTCACTGGGACGCTTCCTGGATTAGAGAGGGTGCAGAGGAGATTGACCGGGACGCTGCCTGGATTAGAGAGGGTGCAGAGGAGATTGACCAGGACGCTGCCTGGATTAGAGATGGTGCAGAGGAGATTGACTACGATGCTGTCTGGATTAGAGAGGGTGCAGAGCAGATTGACCAGGATGCTGCCTGGATTAGAGAGGGTGCAGAGGAGATTCACCAGGATGCTGTCTGGATTGGAGAGGGTGCAGGGGAGATTGACCAGGATGCTGCCTGGATTGGCGAGGGTGCAGAGGAGATTCACCAGGACGCTGCATGGATTAGAGAGGGTGCCGAGGAGATTGACAAGGACGCTGCCTGGATGAGTGAGAGTGCAGAGGAGATTAAGCGGGAGGCTGACTGGATTAGAGGCGGTGCAGAGGAGATTGACCAGGATGCTGCCTGGATTAGAGAGAGTGCAAAGGAGATTCACCAAGATGCTGCCTGGATTAGAGAGGGTGCAGAGGAGATTCACCAGGATGCTCTCTGGATCAGAGAAGGTGCAGAGGAGATTTACCAGGATGCTGCCTGGATTAGAGAGGGTGCAGAGGAGATTCACCAGGATGCTGCCTGGATTAGAGAGGGTGCAGAGGAGATTGACCAGGTTGCTGCCTGGATTAGAGAGGGTGCGGAGGAGATTCACCTGGATGCTTCCTGGATTAGAGAGAGTGCAGAGGAGATTCACCACGACGCTCCGTGCATTAGAGAGGGTGCAGAGGAGATTGACCAGGATGCTGCCTGGATTAGAGAGGGTGCAGAGGAGATTCACCAGGACGCTAGCTGGATTAGAGAGGGTGCAGAGGAGATACAACAGGATGCTGACTGGATTAGAGAGGGTGCAGAGGAGATACAACAGGATGCTGCCTGTATTAGAGAGGGTGCAGAGGAGATTGACCAGGTTGCTGCCTGGATTAGAGAGGGTGCAGAGGAGATTGACCAGGATGCTGTCTGGATTAGAGAGGGTGCAGAGGAGATTGACCAGGATGCTGCCTGGATTAGAGAGGGTGCAGAGGAGATTCACCAGGATGCTGCCTGGATTAGAGAGAGTACAGAGGGGATTCACCGGGTCGCTGCCTGGAATAGAGAGGGCGCAGAGGAGATTGACCAGGATGCTGCCTGGATTGGAGAGGGTGCAGAGGAGATTCACAAGGACGCTGCCTGGATTAGAGATGGTGCAGAGGAGATTGACCACGATGCTGTCTGGATTAGAGAGGGTGCAGAGGAGATTGACCAGGATGCTGCCTGGATTAGAGATGGTGCAGAGGAGATTGACCAGGATGCTGCCTGGATTAGAGATGGTGCAGAGGAGATTGACCAGGATGCTGCCTGGATTAGAGATGGTGTAGAGGAGATTCACCAGGATGCTGCCTGGATTAGAGAGGGTGCAGAGGAGATTGACCAGGATGCTGCCTGGAGCAGACAGGGTGTCGAGGAGATTCACCAGGACGCTACCTGGATTAGAGAGGTTGCAGAGGAGATTCACTGGGACGCTTCCTGGATTAGAGAGGGTGCAGAGGAGTTTGACCGGGACGCTGCCTGGATTAGAGAGGGTGCAGAGGAGATTGACCAGGACGCTGCCTGGATTAGAGATGGTGCAGAGGAGATTGACCACGATGCTGTCTGGATTAGAGAGGGTGCAGAGCAGATTGACCAGGATGCTGCCTGGATTAGAGAGGGTGCAGAGGAGATTCACCAGGATGCTGTCTGGATTGGAGAGGGTGCTGGGGAGATTGACCAGGATGCTGCCTGGATTGGAGATGGTGCAGAGGAGATTCACCAGGATGCTGCATGGATTAGAGAGGGTGCCGAGGAGATTGACAAGGACGCTGCCTGGATTAGTGAGGGTGCAGAGGAGATTAAGCGGGAGGCTGCCAGGATTAGAGGCGGTGCAGAGGAGATTGACCAGGATGCTGCCTGGATTAGAGAGAGTGCAAAGGAGATTCACCAAGATGCTGCCTGGATTAGAGAGGGTGCAGAGGAGATTCACCAGGATGCTGCCTGGATTAGAGAGGGTGCAGAGGAGATTGACCAGGTTGCTGACTGGATTAGAGAGGGTGCAGAGGAGATTGACCAGGATGCTCTCTGGATCAGAGAAGGTGCAGAGGAGATTTACCAGGATGCTGCCTGGATTAGAGAGGGTGCAGAGGAGATTCACCAGGATGCTGCCTGGATTAGAGAGGGTGCAGAGGAGATTGACCAGGTTGCTGCCTGGATTAGAGAGGGTACGGAGGAGATTCACCTGGATGCTTCCTGAATTAGAGAGAGTGCAGAGGAGATTCACCACGACGCTCCGTGCATTAGAGAGGGTGCAGAGGAGATTGACCAGGATGCTGCCTGGATTAGAGAGGGTGCAGAGGAGATTCACCAGGACGGTAGCTGGATTAGAGAGGGTGCAGAGGAGATACAACAGGACGCTGCCTGGATTAGAGATGGTGCAGAGGAGATTGACCAGGGTGCTGCCTGGATTGGAGAGGGTGCAGAGGAGATTGACCAGGACGCTGTGTAGATTAGAGTGGGTGCAGAGGAGATTGACCAGGACGCTCCGTGGATCAGAGAGGGTGCAAAGGAGATTGTCCAGGATGCTGCCTGGATTAGAGAGGGTGCAGAGGAGATATGACAGGATGCTGCCTGGATTAGAGAGGGTGCAGAGGAGTTTCACCAGGATGCTGCCTGGATTAGAGAGACTACAGAGGAGATTCACCGGGTCGCTGCCTGGAATACAGAGGGTGCAGAGGAGATTGTCCAGGATGCTGCCTGGATTGGAGAGGGTGCAGTCGAGATTCACCATGTTGCTGCCTGGATTAGAGAGGGTGCAGAGGAGATTCATCAGGACGCTGCATGGATTAGAGAGGGTGCATAGGAGATTGACCAGGATGCTGCCTGGATTAGAGAGGGTGCAGAGGAGATTAAGCGGGAGGCTGCCTGGATTAGAGAGGGTGCAGAGGAGATTGACCAGGATGCTGCCTGGATTAGAGAGAGTGCAAAGGAGATTCACCAAGATGCTGCGTGCATTAGAGAGGGTGCAGAGGAGATTGACCAGGATGCTGCCTGGATTAGTGAGGGTGCAGAGGAGATTCACGAGGATGCTTCCTGGATTAGAGAGGGTGCAGAGGAGATTCACGACGATGCTGCGTGCATTAGAGAGGGTGCAGAGGAGATTGACGAGGATGCTGACTGGATTAGTGAGGGTGTAGTGGAGATTCACCAGGACGCTAGCAGGATTAGAGAGGGTGCAGAGGAGATACAACAGGAAGCTGACTGGATTAGAGAGGGTGCAGAGCAGATTCACCAGGATGCTGCCTGGATTAGAGAGAGTACAGAGGGGATTCACCGGGTCGCTGCCTGGAATAGAGAGGGCGCAGAGGAGATTGACCAGGATGCTGCCTGGATTGGAGAGGGTGCAGAGGAGATTCACCAGGACGCTGCCTGGATTAGAGATGGTGCAGAGGAGATTGACCACAATGCTGTCTGGATTAGAGAGGGTGCAGAGGAGATTGACCAGGATGCTGCCTGGATTAGAGATGGTGCAGAGGAGATTGACCAGGATGCTGCCTGGATTAGAGATGGTGCAGAGGAGATTGACAAGGATGCTGCCTGGATTAGAGAGGGTGCCGAGGAGATTCACCAGGATGCTGCCTGGATTAGAGAGGGTGCAGAGGAGATTGACCAGGATGCTGCCTGGAGCAGACAGGGTGCCGAGGAGATTCACCAGGACGCTACCTGGATTAGAGAGGTTGCAGAGGAGATTCACTGGGACGCTTCCTGGATTAGAGAGGGTGCAGAGGAGATTGACCGGGACGCTGCCTGGATTAGAGAGGGTGCAGAGGAGATTGACCAGGACGCTGCCTGGATTAGAGATGGTGCAGAGGAGATTGACCACGATGCTGTCTGGATTAGAGAGGGTGCAGAGCAGATTGACCAGGATGCTGCCTGGATTAGAGAGGGTGCAGAGGAGATTCACCAGGATGCTGTCTGGATTGGAGAGGGTGCAGGGGAGATTGACCAGGATGCTGCCTGGATTGGAGAGGGTGCAGAGGAGATTCACCAGTACGCTGCATGGATTAGAGAGTGTGCCGAGGAGATTGACAAGGACGCTGCCTGGATTAGTGAGGGTGCAGAGGAGATTAAGCGGGAGGCTGACTGGATTAGAGGCGGTGCAGAGGAGATTGACCAGGATGCTGCCTGGATTAGAGAGAGTGCAAAGGAGATTCACCAAGATGCTGCCTGGATTAGAGAGGGTGCAGAGGAGATTCACCAGGATGCTCTCTGGATCAGAGAAGGTGCAGAGGAGGTTTACCAGGATGCTGCCTGGATTAGAGAGGGTGCAGAGGAGATTCACCAGGATGCTGCCTGGATTAGAGAGGGTGCAGAGGAGATTGACCAGGTTGCTGCCTGGATTAGAGAGGGTGCGGAGGAGATACACCAGGACGCTAGCTGGATTAGAGAGGGTGCAGAGGAGATACAACAGGATGCTGACTGGATTAGAGAGTGTGCAGAGGAGATACAACAGGATGCTGCCTGTATTAGAGAGGGTGCAGAGGAGATTGACCAGGTTGCTGCCTGGATTAGAGAGGGTGCAGAGGAGATTGACCAGGATGTTGTCTGGATTAGAGAGGGTGCAGAGGAGATTGACCAGGATGCTGCCTGGATTAGAGAGGGTGCAGAGGAGATTCACCAGGATGCTGCCTGGATTAGAGAGAGTACAGAGGGGATTCACCGGGTCGCTGCCTGGAATAGAGAGGGCGCAGAGGAGATTGACCAGGATGCTGCCTGGATTGGAGAGGGTGCAGAGGAGATTCACCAGGACGCTGCCTGGATTAGAGATGGTGCAGAGGAGATTGACCACGATGCTGTCTGGATTAGAGAGGGTGCAGAGGAGATTGACCAGGATGCTGCCTGGATTAGAGATGGTGCAGAGGAGATTGACCAGGATGCTGCCTGGATTAGAGATGGTGCAGAGGAGATTGACCAGGATGCTGCCTGGATTAGAGATGGTGCAGAGGAGATTCACCAGGATGCTGCCTGGATTAGAGAGGGTGCAGAGGAGATTGACCAGGATGCTGCCTGGAGCAGACAGGGTGTCGAGGAGATTCACCAGGACGCTACCTGGATTAGAGAGGTTGCAGAGGAGATTCACTGGGACGCTTCCTGGATTAGAGAGGGTGCAGAGGAGATTGACCGGGACGCTGCCTCGATTAGAGAGGGTGCAGAGGAGATTGACCAGGACGCTGCCTGGATTAGAGATGGTGCAGAGGAGATTGACCACGATGCTGTCTGGATTAGAGAGGGTGCAGAGCAGATTGACCAGGATGCTGCCTGGATTAGAGAGGGTGCAGAGGAGATTCACCAGGATGCTGTCTGGATTGGAGAGGGTGCTGGGGAGATTGACCAGGATGCTGCCTGGATTGGAGATGGTGCAGAGGAGATTCACCAGGACGCTGCATGGATTTGAGAGGGTGCCGAGGAGATTGACAAGGACGCTGCCTGGATTAGTGAGGGTGCAGAGGAGATTAAGCGGGAGGCTGCCAGGATTAGAGGCGGTGCAGAGGAGATTGACCAGGATGCTGCCTGGATTAGAGAGAGTGCAAAGGAGATTCACCAAGATGCTGCCTGGATTAGAGAGGGTGCAGAGGAGATTCACCAGGATGCTGCCTGGATTAGAGTGGGTGCAGAGGAGATTGACCAGGTTGCTGACTGGATTAGAGAGGGTGCAGAGGAGATTGACCAGGATGCTCTCTGGATCAGAGAAGGGGCAGAGGAGATTTACCAGGATGCTGCCTGGATTAGAGAGGGTGCAGAGGAGATTCACCAGGATGCTGCCTGGATTAGAGAGGGTGCAGAGGAGATTGACCAGGTTGCTGCCTGGATTTGAGAGGGTACGGAGGAGATTCACCTGGATGCTTCCTGAATTAGAGAGAGTGCAGAGGAGATTCACCACGACGCTCCGTGCATTAGAGAGGGTGCAGAGGAGATTGACCAGGATGCTGCCTGGATTAGAGAGGGTGCAGAGGAGATTCACCAGGACGGTAGCTGGATTAGAGAGGGTGCAGAGGAGATACAACAGGATGCTGACTGGATTGGAGAGGGATCAGAGGAGATTGACCAGGATGCTGCCTGGATTAGAGAGGGTGCAGTGGAGATTGACCAGGACGCTGCCTGGATTGGAGAGGGTGCAGAGGAGATTCACCAGGATGCTGCCTGGATTAGAGAGGGTGCAGAGGAGATTTACCAGGATGCTGCATGGAGCAGAGAGGGTGCCAAGGAGATTCACCAGGACGCTACCTGGATTAGAGAGAGTGCAGAGGAGATTCACTGGGACGATTCCTGGATTAGAGAGGGTGCAGAGGAGATAGACCAGGACGCTGCCTGGATTAGAGATGGTGCAGAGGAGATTGACCAGGGTGCTGCCTGGATTGGAGAGGGTGCAGAGGAGATTGACCAGGACGCTGTGTAGATTAGAGAGGGTGCAGAGGAGATTGACCAGGACGCTGCGTGGATCAGAGAGGGTGCAAAGGAGATTGTCCAGGATGCTGCCTGGATTAGAGAGGGTGCAGAGGAGATACAACAGGATGCTGC
Source organism: Hypanus sabinus (assembly GCF_030144855.1). NCBI lineage: Eukaryota > Metazoa > Chordata > Chondrichthyes > Myliobatiformes > Dasyatidae > Hypanus > Hypanus sabinus. The sequence goes on from NW_026781818.1 coordinate 115,067, forward strand.
CTGGATTAGAGAGGGTGCAGAGGAGATTCACCAGGATGCTGCCTGGATTGGAGAGGGTGCAGTCGAGATTCACCATGTTGCTGCCTGGATTAGAGAGGGTGCAGAGGAGATTCATCAGGACGCTGCATGGATTAGAGAGGGTGCATAGGAGATTGACCAGGATGCTGCCTGGATCAGAGAGGGTGCAGAGGAGATTCACCAGGATGCTGCCTGGATTAGAGAGGGTGCAGAGGAGATTAAGCGGGAGGCTGCCTGGATTAGAGAGGGTGCAGAGGAGATTGACCAGGATGCTGCCTGGATTAGAGAGAGTGCAAAGGAGATTCACCAAGATGCTGCGTGCATTAGAGAGGGTGCAGAGGAGATTGACCAGGATGCTGCCTGGATTAGTGAGGGTGCAGAGGAGATTCACGAGGATGCTTCCTGGATTAGAGAGGGTGCAGAGGAGATTCACGACGATGCTGCGTGCATTAGAGAGGGTGCAGAGGAGATTGACGAGGATGCTGACTGGATTAGTGACGGTGCAGTGGAGATTCACCAGGACGCTAGCAGGATTAGAGAGGGTGCAGAGGAGATACAACAGGAAGCTGACTGGATTAGAGAGGGTGCAGAGGAGATTCACCAGGATGCTGCCTGGATTAGAGAGAGTACAGAGGGGATTCACCGGGTCGCTGCCTGGAATAGAGAGGGCGCAGAGGAGATTGACCAGGATGCTGCCTGGATTGGAGAGGGTGCAGAGGAGATTCACCAGGACGCTGCCTGGATTAGAGATGGTGCAGAGGAGATTGACCACGATGCTGTCTGGATTAGAGAGGGTGCAGAGGAGATTGACCAGGATGCTGCCTGGATTAGAGATGGTGCAGAGGATTTTCACCAGGATGCTGCCTGGATTAGAGATGGTGCAGAGGAGATTGACAAGGATGCTGCCTGGATTAGAGAGGGTGCCGAGGAGATTCACCAGGATGCTGCCTGGATTAGAGAGGGTGCAGAGGAGATTGACCAGGATGCTGCCTGGAGCAGACAGGGTGCCGAGGAGATTCACCAGGACGCTACCTGGATTAGAGAGGTTGCAGAGGAGATTCACTGGGACGCTTCCTGGATTAGAGAGGGTGCAGAGGAGATTGACCGGGACGCTGCCTGGATTAGAGAGGGTGCAGAGGAGATTGACCAGGACGCTGCCTGGATTAGAGATGGTGCAGAGGAGATTGACCACGATGCTGTCTGGATTAGAGAGGGTGCAGAGCAGATTGACCAGGATGCTGCCTGGATTAGAGAGGGTGCAGAGGAGATTCACCAGGATGCTGTCTGGATTGGAGAGGGTGCAGGGGAGATTGACCAGGATGCTGCCTGGATTGGAGAGGGTGCAGAGGAGATTCACCAGTACGCTGCATGGATTAGAGAGGGTGCCGAGGAGATTGACAAGGACGCTGCCTGGATTAGTGAGGGTGCAGAGGAGATTAAGCGGGAGGCTGACTGGATTAGAGGCGGTGCAGAGGAGATTGACCAGGATGCTGCCTGGATTAGAGAGAGTGCAAAGGAGATTCACCAAGATGCTGCCTGGATTAGAGAGGGTGCAGAGGAGATTCACCAGGATGCTCGCTGGATCAGAGAAGGTGCAGAGGAGATTTACCAGGATGCTGCCTGGATTAGAGAGGGTGCAGAGGAGATTCACCAGGATGCTGCCTGGATTAGAGAGGGTGCAGAGGAGATTGACCAGGTTGCTGCCTGGATTAGAGAGGGTGCGGAGGAGATTCACCTGGATGCTTCCTGGATTAGAGAGAGTGCAGAGGAGATTCACCACGACGCTCCGTGCATTAGAGAGGGTGCAGAGGAGATTGACCAGGATGCTGCCTGGATTAGAGAGGGTGCAGAGGAGATTCACCAGGACGCTAGCTGGATTAGAGAGGGTGCAGAGGAGATACAACAGGATGCTGACTGGATTAGAGAGGGTGCAGAGGAGATACAACAGGATGCTGCCTGTATTAGAGAGGGTGCAGAGGAGATTGACCAGGTTGCTGCCTGGATTAGAGAGGGTGCAGAGGAGATTGACCAGGATGCTGTCTGGATTAGAGAGGGTGCAGAGGAGATTGACCAGGATGCTGCCTGGATTAGAGAGGGTGCAGAGGAGATTCACCAGGATGCTGCCTGGATTAGAGAGAGTACAGAGGGGATTCACCGGGTCGCTGCCTGGAATAGAGAGGGCGCAGAGGAGATTGACCAGGATGCTGCCTGGATTGGAGAGGGTGCAGAGGAGATTCACCAGGACGCGGCCTGGATTAGAGATGGTGCAGAGGAGATTGACCACGATGCTGTCTGGATTAGAGAGGGTGCAGAGGAGATTGACCAGGATGCTGCCTGGATTAGAGATGGTGCAGAGGAGATTGACCAGAATGCTGCCTGGATTAGAGATGGTGCAGAGGAGATTGACCAGGATGCTGCCTGGATTAGAGATGGTGCAGAGGAGATTCACCAGGATGCTGCCTGGATTAGAGAGGGTGCAGAGGAGATTGACCAGGATGCTGCCTGGAGCAGACAGGGTGTCGAGGAGATTCACCAGGACGCTACCTGGATTAGAGAGGTTGCAGAGGAGATTCACTGGGACGCTTCCTGGATTAGAGAGGGTGCAGAGGAGATTGACCGGGACGCTGCCTGGATTAGAGAGGGTGCAGAGGAGATTGACCAGGACGCTGCCTGGATTAGAGATGGTGCAGAGGAGATTGACCACGATGCTGTCTGGATTAGAGAGGGTGCAGAGCAGATTGACCAGGATGCTGCCTGGATTAGAGAGGGTGCAGAGGAGATTCACCAGGATGCTGTCTGGATTGGAGAGGGTGCTGGGGAGATTGACCAGGATGCTGCCTGGATTGGAGATGGTGCAGAGGAGATTCACCAGGACGCTGCATGGATTAGAGAGGGTGCCGAGGAGATTGACAAGGACGCTGCCTGGATTAGTGAGGGTGCAGAGGAGATTAAGCGGGAGGCTGCCAGCATTAGAGGCGGTGCAGAGGAGATTGACCAGGATGCTGCCTGGATTAGAGAGAGTGCAAAGGAGATTCACCAAGATGCTGCCTGGATTAGAGAGGGTGCAGAGGAGATTCACCAGGATGCTGCCTGGATTAGAGAGGGTGCAGAGGAGATTGACCAGGTTGCTGACTGGATTAGAGAGGGTGCAGAGGAGATTGACCAGGATGCTCTCTGGATCAGAGAAGGTGCAGAGGAGATTTACCAGGATGCTGCCTGGATTAGAGAGGGTGCAGAGGAGATTCACCAGGATGCTGCCTGGATTAGAGAGGGTGCAGAGGAGATTGACCAGGTTGCTGCCTGGATTAGAGAGGGTACGGAGGAGATTCACCTGGATGCTTCCTGAATTAGAGAGAGTGCAGAGGAGATTCACCACGACGCTCCGTGCATTAGAGAGGGTGCAGAGGAGATTGACCAGGATGCTGCCTGGATTAGAGAGGGTGCAGAGGAGATTCACCAGGACGGTAGCTGGATTAGAGAGGGTGCAGAGGAGATACAACAGGATGCTGACTGGATTGGAGAGGGATCAGAGGAGATTGACCAGGATGCTGCCTGGATTAGAGAGGGTGCAGTGGAGATTGACCAGGACGCTGCCTGGATTGGAGAGGGTGCAGAGGAGATTCACCAGGATGCTGCCTGGATTAGAGAGGGTGCAGAGGAGATTTACCAGGATGCTGCATGGAGCAGAGAGGGTGCCAAGGAGATTCACCAGGACGCTACCTGGATTAGAGAGGGTGCAGAGGAGATTCACTGGGACGATTCCTGGATTAGAGAGGGTGCAGAGGAGATAGACCAGGACGCTGCCTGGATTAGAGATGGTGCAGAGGAGATTGACCAGGGTGCTGCCTGGATTGGAGAGGGTGCAGAGGAGATTGACCAGGACGCTGTGTAGATTAGAGAGGGTGCAGAGGAGATTGACCAGGACGCTGCGTGGATCAGAGAGGGTGCAAAGGAGATTGTCCAGGATGCTGCCTGGATTAGAGAGGGTGCAGAGGAGATACAACAGGATGCTGCCTGGATTAGAGAGGGTGCAGAGGAGATTCACCAGGATGCTGCCTGGATTAGAGAGACTACAGAGGAGATTCACCGGGTCGCTGCCTGGAATAGAGAGGGTGCAGAGGAGATTGTCCAGGATGCTGCCTGGATTGGAGAGGGTGCAGTCGAGATTCACCATGTTGCTGCCTGGATTAGAGAGGGTGCAGAGGAGATTCATCAGGACGCTGCATGGATTAGAGAGGGTGCATAGGAGATTGACCAGGATGCTGCCTGGATCAGAGAGGGTGCAGAGGAGATTCACCAGGATGCTGCCTGGATTAGAGAGGGTGCAGAGGAGATTAAGCGGGAGGCTGCCTGGATTAGAGAGGGTGCAGAGGAGATTGACCAGGATGCTGCCTGGATTAGAGAGAGTGCAAAGGAGATTCACGACGATGCTGCGTGCATTAGAGAGGGTGCAGAGGAGATTGACGAGGATGCTGACTGGATTAGTGAGGGTGCAGTGGAGATTCACCAGGACGCTAGCAGGATTAGAGAGGGTGCAGAGGAGATACAACAGGAAGCTGACTGGATTAGAGAGGGTGCAGAGGAGATTCACCAGGATGCTGCCTGGATTAGACATGGTGAGGAGATTGACCAGGATGCTGCCTGGATTAGAGAGGGTGCAGAGGAGATTGACCAGGACGCTGCCTGGAATAGAGAGGGTGCACAGGAGATTGACCAGGATGCTGCCTGGATTGGAGAGGGTGCAGAGGAGATTCACCAGGACGCTGCCTAGATTAGAGATGGTGCAGAGGAGATTGACCACGATGCTGTCTGGATTAGAGAGGGTGCAGAGGAGATTGACCAGGGTGCTGCCTGGATTAGAGTTGGTGCAGAGGAGATTGACCAGGATGCTGCCTGGATTAGAGATGTTGCAGAGGAGATTGACAAGGATGCTGCCTGGATTAGAGAGGGTGCCGAGGTGATTCACCAGGATGCTGCCTGGATTAGAGAGTGTGCAGAGGAGATTGTCCAGGATGCTGCCTGGATTGGAGAGGGTGCAGTCGAGATTCACCATGTTGCTGCCTGGATTAGAGAGGGTGCAGAGGAGATTCATCAGGACGCTGCATGGATTAGAGAGGGTGCATAGGAGATTGACCAGGATGCTGCCTGGATCAGAGAGGGTGCAGAGGAGATTCACCAGGATGCTGCCTGGATTAGAGAGGGTGCAGAGGAGATTAAGCGGGAGGCTGCCTGGATTAGAGAGGGTGCAGAGGAGATTGACCAGGATGCTGCCTGGATTAGAGAGAGTGCAAAGGAGATTCACCAAGATGCTGCGTGCATTAGAGAGGGTGCAGAGGAGATTGACCAGGATGCTGCCTGGATTAGTGAGGGTGCAGAGGAGATTCACGAGGATGCTTCCTGGATTAGAGAGGGTGCAGAGGAGATTCACGACGATGCTGCGTGCATTAGAGAGGGTGCAGAGGAGATTGACGAGGATGCTGACTGGATTAGTGACGGTGCAGTGGAGATTCACCAGGACGCTAGCAGGATTAGAGAGGGTGCAGAGGAGATACAACAGGAAGCTGACTGGATTAGAGAGGGTGCAGAGGAGATTCACCAGGATGCTGCCTGGATTAGAGAGAGTACAGAGGGGATTCACCGGGTCGCTGCCTGGAATAGAGAGGGCGCAGAGGAGATTGACCAGGATGCTGCCTGGATTGGAGAGGGTGCAGAGGAGATTCACCAGGACGCTGCCTGGATTAGAGATGGTGCAGAGGAGATTGACCACGATGCTGTCTGGATTAGAGAGGGTGCAGAGGAGATTGACCAGGATGCTGCCTGGATTAGAGATGGTGCAGAGGATTTTCACCAGGATGCTGCCTGGATTAGAGATGGTGCAGAGGAGATTGACAAGGATGCTGCCTGGATTAGAGAGGGTGCCGAGGAGATTCACCAGGATGCTGCCTGGATTAGAGAGGGTGCAGAGGAGATTGACCAGGATGCTGCCTGGAGCAGACAGGGTGCCGAGGAGATTCACCAGGACGCTACCTGGATTAGAGAGGTTGCAGAGGAGATTCACTGGGACGCTTCCTGGATTAGAGAGGGTGCAGAGGAGATTGACCGGGACGCTGCCTGGATTAGAGAGGGTGCAGAGGAGATTGACCAGGACGCTGCCTGGATTAGAGATGGTGCAGAGGAGATTGACCACGATGCTGTCTGGATTAGAGAGGGTGCAGAGCAGATTGACCAGGATGCTGCCTGGATTAGAGAGGGTGCAGAGGAGATTCACCAGGATGCTGTCTGGATTGGAGAGGGTGCAGGGGAGATTGACCAGGATGCTGCCTGGATTGGAGAGGGTGCAGAGGAGATTCACCAGTACGCTGCATGGATTAGAGAGGGTGCCGAGGAGATTGACAAGGACGCTGCCTGGATTAGTGAGGGTGCAGAGGAGATTAAGCGGGAGGCTGACTGGATTAGAGGCGGTGCAGAGGAGATTGACCAGGATGCTGCCTGGATTAGAGAGAGTGCAAAGGAGATTCACCAAGATGCTGCCTGGATTAGAGAGGGTGCAGAGGAGATTCACCAGGATGCTCGCTGGATCAGAGAAGGTGCAGAGGAGATTTACCAGGATGCTGCCTGGATTAGAGAGGGTGCAGAGGAGATTCACCAGGATGCTGCCTGGATTAGAGAGGGTGCAGAGGAGATTGACCAGGTTGCTGCCTGGATTAGAGAGGGTGCGGAGGAGATTCACCTGGATGCTTCCTGGATTAGAGAGAGTGCAGAGGAGATTCACCACGACGCTCCGTGCATTAGAGAGGGTGCAGAGGAGATTGACCAGGATGCTGCCTGGATTAGAGAGGGTGCAGAGGAGATTCACCAGGACGCTAGCTGGATTAGAGAGGGTGCAGAGGAGATACAACAGGATGCTGACTGGATTAGAGAGGGTGCAGAGGAGATACAACAGGATGCTGCCTGTATTAGAGAGGGTGCAGAGGAGATTGACCAGGTTGCTGCCTGGATTAGAGAGGGTGCAGAGGAGATTGACCAGGATGCTGTCTGGATTAGAGAGGGTGCAGAGGAGATTGACCAGGATGCTGCCTGGATTAGAGAGGGTGCAGAGGAGATTCACCAGGATGCTGCCTGGATTAGAGAGAGTACAGAGGGGATTCACCGGGTCGCTGCCTGGAATAGAGAGGGCGCAGAGGAGATTGACCAGGATGCTGCCTGGATTGGAGAGGGTGCAGAGGAGATTCACCAGGACGCGGCCTGGATTAGAGATGGTGCAGAGGAGATTGACCACGATGCTGTCTGGATTAGAGAGGGTGCAGAGGAGATTGACCAGGATGCTGCCTGGATTAGAGATGGTGCAGAGGAGATTGACCAGAATGCTGCCTGGATTAGAGATGGTGCAGAGGAGATTGACCAGGATGCTGCCTGGATTAGAGATGGTGCAGAGGAGATTCACCAGGATGCTGCCTGGATTAGAGAGGGTGCAGAGGAGATTGACCAGGATGCTGCCTGGAGCAGACAGGGTGTCGAGGAGATTCACCAGGACGCTACCTGGATTAGAGAGGTTGCAGAGGAGATTCACTGGGACGCTTCCTGGATTAGAGAGGGTGCAGAGGAGATTGACCGGGACGCTGCCTGGATTAGAGAGGGTGCAGAGGAGATTGACCAGGACGCTGCCTGGATTAGAGATGGTGCAGAGGAGATTGACCACGATGCTGTCTGGATTAGAGAGGGTGCAGAGCAGATTGACCAGGATGCTGCCTGGATTAGAGAGGGTGCAGAGGAGATTCACCAGGATGCTGTCTGGATTGGAGAGGGTGCTGGGGAGATTGACCAGGATGCTGCCTGGATTGGAGATGGTGCAGAGGAGATTCACCAGGACGCTGCATGGATTAGAGAGGGTGCCGAGGAGATTGACAAGGACGCTGCCTGGATTAGTGAGGGTGCAGAGGAGATTAAGCGGGAGGCTGCCAGCATTAGAGGCGGTGCAGAGGAGATTGACCAGGATGCTGCCTGGATTAGAGAGAGTGCAAAGGAGATTCACCAAGATGCTGCCTGGATTAGAGAGGGTGCAGAGGAGATTCACCAGGATGCTGCCTGGATTAGAGAGGGTGCAGAGGAGATTGACCAGGTTGCTGACTGGATTAGAGAGGGTGCAGAGGAGATTGACCAGGATGCTCTCTGGATCAGAGAAGGTGCAGAGGAGATTTACCAGGATGCTGCCTGGATTAGAGAGGGTGCAGAGGAGATTCACCAGGATGCTGCCTGGATTAGAGAGGGTGCAGAGGAGATTGACCAGGTTGCTGCCTGGATTAGAGAGGGTACGGAGGAGATTCACCTGGATGCTTCCTGAATTAGAGAGAGTGCAGAGGAGATTCACCACGACGCTCCGTGCATTAGAGAGGGTGCAGAGGAGATTGACCAGGATGCTGCCTGGATTAGAGAGGGTGCAGAGGAGATTCACCAGGACGGTAGCTGGATTAGAGAGGGTGCAGAGGAGATACAACAGGATGCTGACTGGATTGGAGAGGGATCAGAGGAGATTGACCAGGATGCTGCCTGGATTAGAGAGGGTGCAGTGGAGATTGACCAGGACGCTGCCTGGATTGGAGAGGGTGCAGAGGAGATTCACCAGGATGCTGCCTGGATTAGAGAGGGTGCAGAGGAGATTTACCAGGATGCTGCATGGAGCAGAGAGGGTGCCAAGGAGATTCACCAGGACGCTACCTGGATTAGAGAGGGTGCAGAGGAGATTCACTGGGACGATTCCTGGATTAGAGAGGGTGCAGAGGAGATAGACCAGGACGCTGCCTGGATTAGAGATGGTGCAGAGGAGATTGACCAGGGTGCTGCCTGGATTGGAGAGGGTGCAGAGGAGATTGACCAGGACGCTGTGTAGATTAGAGAGGGTGCAGAGGAGATTGACCAGGACGCTGCGTGGATCAGAGAGGGTGCAAAGGAGATTGTCCAGGATGCTGCCTGGATTAGAGAGGGTGCAGAGGAGATACAACAGGATGCTGCCTGGATTAGAGAGGGTGCAGAGGAGATTCACCAGGATGCTGCCTGGATTAGAGAGACTACAGAGGAGATTCACCGGGTCGCTGCCTGGAATAGAGAGGGTGCAGAGGAGATTGTCCAGGATGCTGCCTGGATTGGAGAGGGTGCAGTCGAGATTCACCATGTTGCTGCCTGGATTAGAGAGGGTGCAGAGGAGATTCATCAGGACGCTGCATGGATTAGAGAGGGTGCATAGGAGATTGACCAGGATGCTGCCTGGATCAGAGAGGGTGCAGAGGAGATTCACCAGGATGCTGCCTGGATTAGAGAGGGTGCAGAGGAGATTAAGCGGGAGGCTGCCTGGATTAGAGAGGGTGCAGAGGAGATTGACCAGGATGCTGCCTGGATTAGAGAGAGTGCAAAGGAGATTCACGACGATGCTGCCTGCATTAGAGAGGGTGCAGAGGAGATTGACGAGGATGCTGACTGGATTAGTGAGGGTGCAGTGGAGATTCACCAGGACGCTAGCAGGATTAGAGAGGGTGCAGAGGAGATACAACAGGAAGCTGACTGGATTAGAGAGGGTGCAGAGGAGATTCACCAGGATGCTGCCTGGATTAGACATGGTGAGGAGATTGACCAGGATGCTGCCTGGATTAGAGAGGGTGCAGAGGAGATTGACCAGGACGCTGCCTGGAATAGAGAGGGTGCACAGGAGATTGACCAGGATGCTGCCTGGATTGGAGAGGGTGCAGAGGAGATTCACCAGGACGCTGCCTAGATTAGAGATGGTGCAGAGGAGATTGACCAAGATGCTGTCTGGATTAGAGAGGGTGCAGAGGAGATTGACCAGGGTGCTGCCTGGATTAGAGTTGGTGCAGAGGAGATTGACCAGGATGCTGCCTGGATTAGAGATGTTGCAGAGGAGATTGACAAGGATGCTGCCTGGATTAGAGAGGGTGCCGAGGTGATTCACCAGGATGCTGCCTGGATTAGAGAGTGTGCAGAGGAGATTGACCAGGATGCTGCCTGGAGCAGACAGGGTGCCGAGGAGATTCACCAGGACGCTACCTGGATTAGAGAGGTTGCAGAGGAGATTGACCAGGACGCTGCGTGGATCAGAGAGGGTGCAAAGGAGATTGTCCAGGATGCTGCCTGGATTAGAGAGGGTGCAGAGGAGATACAACAGGATGCTGCCTGGATTAGAGAGGGTGCAGAGGAGATTCACCAGGATGCTGCCTGGATTAGAGAGACTACAGAGGAGATTCACCGGGTCGCTGCCTGGATTAGAGAGGGTGCAGAGGAGATTGACCAGGATGCTGTCTGGATTAGAGAGGGTGCAGAGGAGATTGACCAGGATGCTGCCTGGATTAGAGAGGGTGCAGAGGAGATTCACCAGGATGCTGCCTGGATTAGAGAGAGTACAGAGGGGATTCACCGGGTCGCTGCCTGGAATAGAGAGGGCGCAGAGGAGATTGACCAGGATGCTGCCTGGATTGGAGAGGGTGCAGAGGAGATTCACCAGGACGCTGCCTGGATTAGAGATGGTGCAGAGGAGATTGACCACGATGCTGTCTGGATTAGAGAGGGTGCAGAGGAGATTGACCAGGATGCTGCCTGGATTAGAGATGGTGCAGAGGAGATTGACCAGGATGCTGCCTGGATTAGAGATGGTGCAGAGGAGATTGACCAGGATGCTGCCTGGATTAGAGATGGTGCAGAGGAGATTCACCAGGATGCTGCCTGGATTAGAGAGGGTGCAGAGGAGATTGACCAGGATGCTGCCTGGAGCAGACAGGGTGTCGTGGAGATTCACCAGGACGCTACCTGGATTAGAGAGGTTGCAGAGGAGATTCACTGGGACGCTTCCTGGATTAGAGAGGGTGCAGAGGAGATTGACCGGGACGCTGCCTGGATTAGAGAGGGTGCAGAGGAGATTGACCAGGACGCTGCCTGGATTAGAGATGGTGCAGAGGAGATTGACCACGATGCTGTCTGGATTAGAGAGGGTGCAGAGCAGATTGACCAGGATGCTGCCTGGATTAGAGAGGGTGCAGAGGAGATTCACCAGGATGCTGTCTGGATTGGAGAGGGTGCTGGGGAGATTGACCAGGATGCTGCCTGGATTGGAGATGGTGCAGAGGAGATTCACCAGGACGCTGCATGGATTAGAGAGGGTGCCGAGGAGATTGACAAGGACGCTGCCTGGATTAGTGAGGGTGCAGAGGAGATTAAGCGGGAGGCTGCCAGGATTAGAGGCGGTGCAGAGGAGATTGACCAGGATGCTGCCTGGATTAGAGAGAGTGCAAAGGAGATTCACCAAGATGCTGCCTGGATTAGAGAGGGTGCAGAGGAGATTCACCAGGATGCTGCCTGGATTAGAGAGGGTGCAGAGGAGATTGACCAGGTTGCTGACTCGATTAGAGAGGGTGCAGAGGAGATTGACCAGGATGCTCTCTGGATCAGAGAAGGTGCAGAGGAGATTTACCAGGATGCTGCCTGCATTAGAGAGGGTGCAGAGGAGATTCACCAGGATGCTGCCTGGATTAGAGAGGGTGCAGAGGAGATTGACCAGGTTGCTTCCTGGATTAGAGAGGGTACGGAGGAGATTCACCTGGATGCTTCCTGAATTAGAGAGAGTGCAGAGGAGATTCACCACGACGCTCCGTGCATTAGAGAGGGTGCAGAGGAGATTGACCAGGATGCTGCCTGGATTAGAGAGGGTGCAGAGGAGATTCACCAGGACGGTAGCTGGATTAGAGAGGGTGCAGAGGAGATACAACAGGATGCTGACTGGATTGGAGAGGGATCAGAGGAGATTGACCAGGACGCTGCCTGGATTGGAGAGGGTGCAGAGGAGATTCACCAGGATGCTGCCTGGATTAGAGAGGGTGCAGAGGAGATTTACCAGGATGCTGCATGGAGCAGAGAGGGTGCCAAGGAGATTCACCAGGACGCTACCTGGATTAGAGAGGGTGCAGAGGAGATTCACTGGGACGATTCCTGGATTAGAGAGGGTGCAGAGGAGATAGACCAGGACGCTGCCTGGATTAGAGATGGTGCAGAGGAGATTGACCAGGGTGCTGCCTGGATTGGAGAGGGTGCAGAGGAGATTGACCAGGACGCTGTGTAGATTAGAGAGGGTGCAGAGGAGATTGACCAGGACGCTGCGTGGATCAGAGAGGGTGCAAAGGAGATTGTCCAGGATGCTGCCTGGATTAGAGAGGGTGCAGAGGAGATACAACAGGATGCTGCCTGGATTAGAGAGGGTGCAGAGGAGATTCACCAGGATGCTGCCTGGATTAGAGAGACTACAGAGGAGATTCACCGGGTCGCTGCCTGGAATAGAGAGGGTGCAGAGGAGATTGTCCAGGATGCTGCCTGGATTGGAGAGGGTGCAGTCGAGATTCACCATGTTGCTGCCTGGATTAGAGAGGGTGCAGAGGAGATTCATCAGGACGCTGCATGGATTAGAGAGGGTGCATAGGAGATTGACCAGGATGCTGCCTGGATCAGAGAGGGTGCAGAGGAGATTCACCAGGATGCTGCCTGGATTAGAGAGGGTGCAGAGGAGATTAAGCGGGAGGCTGCCTGGATTAGAGAGGGTGCAGAGGAGATTGACCAGGATGCTGCCTGGATTAGAGAGAGTGCAAAGGAGATTCACCAAGATGCTGCGTGCATTAGAGAGGGTGCAGAGGAGATTGACCAGGATGCTGCCTGGATTAGTGAGGGTGCAGAGGAGATTCACGAGGATGCTTCCTGGATTAGAGAGGGTGCAGAGGAGATTCACGACGATGCTGCGTGCATTAGAGAGGGTGCAGAGGAGATTGACGAGGATGCTGACTGGATTAGTGAGGGTGCAGTGGAGATTCACCAGGACGCTAGCAGGATTAGAGAGGGTGCAGAGGAGATACAACATGAAGCTGACTGGATTAGAGAGGGTGCAGAGGAGATTCACCAGGATGCTGCCTGGATTAGACATGGTGAGGAGATTGACCAGGATGCTGCCTGGATTAGAGAGGGTGCAGAGGAGATTGACCAGGACGCTGCCTGGAATAGAGAGGGTGCACAGGAGATTGACCAGGATGCTGCCTGGATTGGAGAGGGTGCAGAGGAGATTCACCAGGACGCTGCCTGGATTAGAGATGGTGCAGAGGAGATTGACCACGATGCTGTCTGGATTAGAGAGGGTGCAGAGGAGATTGACCAGGATGCTGCCTGGATTAGAGTTGGTGCAGAGGAGATTGACCAGGATGCTGCCTGGATTAGAGATGTTGCAGAGGAGATTGACAAGGATGCTGCCTGGATTAGAGAGGGTGCCGAGGAGATTCACCAGGATGCTGCCTGGATTAGAGAGTGTGCAGAGGAGATTGACCAGGATGCTGCCTGGAGCAGACAGGGTGCCGAGGAGATTCACCAGGACGCTACCTGGATTAGAGAGGTTGCAGAGGAGATTGACCAGGACGCTGCGTGGATCAGAGAGGGTGCAAAGGAGATTGTCCAGGATGCTGCCTGGATTAGAGAGGGTGCAGAGGAGATACAACAGGATGCTGCCTGGATTAGAGAGGGTGCAGAGGAGATTCACCAGGATGCTGCCTGGATTAGAGAGACTACAGAGGAGATTCACCGGGTCGCTGCCTGGAATAGAGAGGGTGCAGAGGAGATTGTCCAGGATGCTGCCTGGATTGGAGAGGGTGCAGTCGAGATTCACCATGTTGCTGCCTGGATTAGAGAGGGTGCAGAGGAGATTCATCAGGACGCTGCATGGATTAGAGAGGGTGCATAGGAGATTGACCAGGATGCTGCCTGGATCAGAGAGGGTGCAGAGGAGATTCACCAGGATGCTGCCTGGATTAGAGAGGGTGCAGAGGAGATTAAGCGGGAGGCTGCCTGGATTAGAGAGGGTGCAGAGGAGATTGACCAGGATGCTGCCTGGATTAGAGAGAGTGCAAAGGAGATTCACCAAGATGCTGCGTGCATTAGAGAGGGTGCAGAGGAGATTGACCAGGATGCTGCCTGGATTAGTGAGGGTGCAGAGGAGATTCACGAGGATGCTTCCTGGATTAGAGAGGGTGCAGAGGAGATTCACGACGATGCTGCGTGCATTAGAGAGGGTGCAGAGGAGATTGACGAGGATGCTGACTGGATTAGTGAGGGTGCAGTGGAGATTCACCAGGACGCTAGCAGGATTAGAGAGGGTGCAGAGGAGATACAACAGGAAGCTGACTGGATTAGAGAGGGTGCAGAGGAGATTCACCAGGATGCTGCCTGGATTAGACATGGTGAGGAGATTGACCAGGATGCTGCCTGGATTAGAGAGGGTGCAGAGGAGATTGACCAGGACGCTGCCTGGAATAGAGAGGGTGCCAGGAGATTGACCAGGATGCTGCCTGGATTGGAGAGGGTGCAGAGGAGATTCACCAGGACGCTGCCTGGATTAGAGATGGTGCAGAGGAGATTGACCACGATGCTGTCTGGATTAGAGAGGGTGCAGAGGAGATTGACCAGGATGCTGCCTGGATTAGAGTTGGTGCAGAGGAGATTGACCAGGATGCTGCCTGGATTAGAGATGGTGCAGAGGAGATTGACAAGGATGCTGCCTGGATTAGAGAGGGTGCCGAGGAGATTCACCAGGATGCTGCCTGGATTAGAGAGTGTGCAGAGGAGATTGACCAGGATGCTGCCTGGAGCAGACAGGGTGCCGAGGAGATTCACCAGGACGCTACCTGGATTAGAGAGGTTGCAGAGGAGATTCACTGGGACGCTTCCTGGATTAGAGAGGGTGCAGAGGAGATTGACCGGGTCGCTGCCTGGATTAGAGAGGGTGCAGAGGAGATTGACCAGGACGCTGCCTGGATTAGAGATGGTGCTGAGGAGATTGACCACGATGCTGTCTGGATTAGAGAGGGTGCAGAGCAGATTGACCAGGATGCTGCCTGGATTAGAGAGGGTGCAGAGGAGATTCACCAGGATGCTGTCTGGATTGGAGAGGGTGCAGGGGAGATTGACCAGGATGCTGCCTGGATTGGAGAGGGTGCAGAGGAGATTCACCAGGACGCTGCATGGATTAGAGAGGGTGCCGAGGAGATTGACAAGGACGCTGCCTGTATTAGTGAGGGTGCAGAGGAGATTAAGCGGGAGGCTGCCTGGATTAGAGGCGGTGCAGAGGAGATTGACCAGGATGCTGCCTGGATTAGAGAGAGTGCAAAGGAGATTCACCAAGATGCTGCCTGGATTAGAGAGGGTGCAGAGGAGATTCACCAGGATGCTGCCGGGATTAGAGAGGGTGCAGAGGAGATTCACCAGGATGCTGCCTGGATTAGAGAGGGTGCAGAGGAGATTGACCAGGATGCTGCCTGGATTAGAGAGGGTGCAGAGGAGATTCACCAGGACGCTAGCTGGATTAGAGAGGGTGCAGAGGAGATACAACAGGATGCTGACTGGTTTAGAGAGGGTGCAGAGGAGATACAACAGGATGCTGCCTGTATTAGAGAGGGTGCAGAGGAGATTGACCAGGTTGCTGCCTGGATTAGAGAGGGTGCAGAGGAGATTGACCAGGATCCTGTCTGGATTAGAGAGGGTGCAGAGGAGATTGACCAGGATGCTGCCTGGATTAGAGAGGGTGCAGAGGAGATTCACCAGGATGCTGCCTGGATTAGAGAGAGTACAGAGGGGATTCACCGGGTCGCTGCCTGGAATAGAGAGGGCGCAGAGGAGATTGACCAGGATGCTGCCTGGATTGGAGAGGGTGCAGAGGAGATTCACCAGGACGCTGCCTGGATTAGAGATGGTGCAGAGGAGATTGACCACGATGCTGTCTGGATTAGAGAGGGTGCAGAGGAGATTGACCAGGGTGCTGCCTGGATTAGAGATGGTGCAGAGGAGATTGACCAGGATGCTGCCTGGATTAGAGATGGTGCAGAGGAGATTGACCAGGATGCTGCCTGGATTAGAGATGGTGCAGAGGAGATTCACCAGGATGCTGCCTGGATTAGAGAGGGTGCAGAGGAGATTGACTAGGATGCTGCCTGGAGCAGACAGGGTGTCGAGGAGATTCACCAGGACGCTACCTGGATTAGAGAGGTTGCAGAGGAGATTCACTGGGACGCTGCCTGGATTAGAGAGGGTGCAGAGGAGATTGACCAGGACGCTGCCTGGATTAGAGATGGTGCAGAGGAGATTTACCAGGATGCTGCATGGAGCAGAGAGGGTGCCAAGGAGATTCACCAGGACGCTACCTGGATTAGAGAGGGTGCAGAGGAGATTCACTGGGACGATTCCTGGATTAGAGAGGGTGCAGAGGAGATAGACCAGGACGCTGCCTGGATTAGAGATGGTGCAGAGGAGATTGACCAGGGTGCTGCCTGGATTGGAGAGGGTGCAGAGGAGATTGACCAGGACGCTGTGTAGATTAGAGAGGGTGCAGAGGAGATTGACCAGGACGCTGCGTGGATCAGAGAGGGTGCAAAGGAGATTGTCCAGGATGCTGCCTGGATTAGAGAGGGTGCAGAGGAGATACAACAGGATGCTGCCTGGATTAGAGAGGGTGCAGAGGAGATTCTCCAGGATGCTGCCTGGATTAGAGAGACTACAGAGGAGATTCACCGGGTCGCTGCCTGGAATAGAGAGGGTGCAGAGGAGATTGTCCAGGATGCTGCCTGGATTGGAGAGGGTGCAGTCGAGATTCACCATGTTGCTGCCTGGATTAGAGAGGGTGCAGAGGAGATTCATCAGGACGCTGCATGGATTAGAGAGGGTGCATAGGAGATTGACCAGGATGCTGCCTGGATCAGAGAGGGTGCAGAGGAGATTCACCAGGATGCTGCCTGGATTAGAGAGGGTGCAGAGGAGATTAAGCGGGAGGCTGCCTGGATTAGAGAGGGTGCAGAGGAGATTGACCAGGATGCTGCCTGGATTAGAGAGAGTGCAAAGGAGATTCACCAAGATGCTGCGTGCATTAGAGAGGGTGCAGAGGAGATTGACCAGGATGCTGCCTGGATTAGTGAGGGTGCAGAGGAGATTCACGAGGATGCTTCCTGGATTAGAGAGGGTGCAGAGGAGATTCACGACGATGCTGCGTGCATTAGAGAGGGTGCAGAGGAGATTGACGAGGATGCTGACTGGATTAGTGAGGGTGCAGTGGAGATTCACCAGGACGCTAGCAGGATTAGAGAGGGTGCAGAGGAGATTCACCAGGATGCTGACTGGATTAGACATGGTGAGGAGATTGACCAGGATGCTGCCTGGATTAGAGAGGGTGCAGAGGAGATTGACCAGGACGCTGCCTGGAATAGAGAGGGTGCACAGGAGATTGACCAGGATGCTGCCTGGATTGGAGAGGGTGCAGAGGAGATTCACCAGGGACGCTGCCTGGATTAGAGATGGTGCAGAGGAGATTGACCACGATGCTGTCTGGATTAGAGAGGGTGCAGAGGAGATTGACCAGGATGCTGCCTGGATTAGAGTTGGTGCAGAGGAGATTGACCAGGATGCTGCCTGGATTAGAGATGGTGCAGAGGAGATTGACAAGGATGCTGCCTGGATTAGAGAGGGTGCCGAGGAGATTCACCAGGATGCTGCCTGGATTAGAGAGTGTGCAGAGGAGATTGACCAGGATGCTGCCTGGAGCAGACAGGGTGCCGAGGAGATTCACCAGGACGCTACCTGGATTAGAGAGGTTGCAGAGGAGATTCACTGGACGCTTTCTGGATTAGAGAGGGTGCAGAGGAGATTGACCGGGTCGCTGCCTGGATTAGAGAGGGTGCAGAGGAGATTGACCAGGACGCTGCCTGGATTAGAGATGGTGCTGAGGAGATTGACCACGATGCTGTGTGGATTAGAGAGGGTGCAGAGCAGATTGACCAGGATGCTGCCTGGATTAGAGAGGGTGCAGAGGAGATTCACCAGGATGCTGTCTGGATTGGAGAGGGTGCAGGGGAGATTGACCAGGATGCTGCCTGGATTGGAGAGGGTGCAGAGGAGATTCACCAGGACGCTGCATGGATTAGAGAGGGTGCCGAGGAGATTGACAAGGACGCTGCCTGGATTAGTGAGGGTGCAGAGGAGATTAAGCGGGAGGCTGCCTGGATTAGAGGCGGTGCAGAGGAGATTGACCAGGATGCTGCCTGGATTAGAGAGAGTGCAAAGGAGATTCACCAAGATGCTGCCTGGATTAGAGAGGGTGCAGAGGAGATTCACCAGGATGCTCTCTGGATCAGAGAAGGTGCAGAGGAGATTTACCAGGATGCTGCCTGGATTAGAGAGGGTGCAGAGGAGATTCACCAGGATGCTGCCTGGATTAGAGAGGGTGCAGAGGAGATTCACCAGGATGCTGCCTGGATTAGAGAGGGTGCAGAGGAGATTGACCAGGATGCTGCCTGGATTGGAGAGGGTGCTGAGGAGATTCACCAGGACGCTGCCTGGATTAGAGATGGTGCAGAGGAGATTGACCACGATGCTGTCTGGATTAGAGAGGGTGCAGAGGAGATTGACCAGGATGCTGCCTGGATTAGAGTTGGTGCAGAGGAGATTGACCAGGATGCTGCCTGGATTAGAGATGGTGCAGAGGAGATTGACAAGGATGCTGCCTGGATTAGAGAGGGTGCCGAGGAGATTCACCAGGATGCTGCCTGGATTAGAGAGTGTGCAGAGGAGATTGACCAGGATGCTGCCTGGAGCAGACAGGGTGCCGAGGAGATTCACCAGGACGCTACCTGGATTAGAGAGGTTGCAGAGGAGATTCACTGGGACGCTTCCTGGATTAGAGAGGGTGCAGAGGAGATTGACCGGGTCGCTGCCTGGATTAGAGAGGGTGCAGAGGAGATTGACCAGGACGCTGCCTGGATTAGAGATGGTGCTGAGGAGATTGACCACGATGCTGTCTGGATTAGAGAGGGTGCAGAGCAGATTGACCAGGATGCTGCCTGGATTAGAGAGGGTGCAGAGGAGATTCACCAGGATGCTGTCTGGATTGGAGAGGGTGCAGGGGAGATTGACCAGGATGCTGCCTGGATTGGAGAGGGTGCAGAGGAGATTCACCAGGACGCTGCATGGATTAGAGAGGGTGCCGAGGAGATTGACAAGGACGCTGCCTGGATTAGTGAGGGTGCAGAGGAGATTAAGCGGGAGGCTGCCAGGATTAGAGGCGGTGCAAAGGAGATTGACCAGGATGCTGCCTGGATTAGAGAGAGTGCAAAGGAGATTCACCAAGATGCTGCCTGGATTAGAGAGGGTGCAGAGGAGATTCACCAGGATGCTGCCTGGATTAGAGAGGGTGCAGAGGAGATTGACCAGGTTGCTGACTGGATTAGAGAGGGTGCAGAGGAGATTGACCAGGATGCTCTCTGGATCAGAGAAGGTGCAGAGGAGATTTACCAGGATGCTGCCTGGATTAGAGAGTGTGCAGAGGAGATTCACCAGGATGCTGCCTGGATTAGAGAGGGTGCAGAGGAGATTGACCAGGATGCTGCCTGGATTAGAGAGGGTACGGAGGAGATTCACCTGGATGCTTCCTGGATTAGAGAGAGTGCAGAGGAGATTCACCACGACGCTCCGTGCATTAGAGAGGGTGCAGTGGAGATTGACCAGGATGCTGCCTGGATTAGAGAGGGTGCAGAGGAGATTCACCAGGACGGTAGCTGGATTAGAGAGGGTGCAGAGGAGATACAACAGGATGCTGACTGGATTGGAGAGGGAGCAGAGGAGATTGACCAGGATGCTGCCTGGATTAGAGAGGGTGCAGTGGAGATTGACCAGGACGCTGCCTGGATTGGAGAGGGTGCAGAGGAGATTCACCAGGATGCTGCCTGGATTAGAGAGGGTGCAGAGGAGATTTACCAGGATGCTGCATGGAGCAGAGAGGGTGCCAAGGAGATTCACCAGGACGCTACCTGGATTAGAGAGGGTGCAGAGGAGATTCACTGGGACGCTTCCTGGATTAGAGAGGGTGCAGAGGAGATAGACCAGGACGCTGCCAGGATTAGAGATGGTGCAGAGGAGATTGACCAGGGTGCTGCCTGGATTGGAGAGGGTGCAGAGGAGATTGACCAGGACGCTGTGTAGATTAGAGAGGGTGCAGAGGAGATTGACCAGGACGCTGCGTGGATCAGAGAGGGTGCAAAGGAGATTGTCCAGGATGCTGCCTGGATTAGAGAGGGTGCAGAGGAGATACAACAGGATGCTGCCTGGATTAGAGAGGGTGCAGAGGAGATTCACCAGGATGCTGCCTGGATTAGAGAGACTACAGAGGAGATTCACCGGGTCGCTGCCTGTAATAGAGAGGGTGCAGAGGAGATTGTCCAGGATGCTGCCTGGATTGGAGAGGGTGCAGTCGAGATTCACCATGTTGCTGCCTGGATTAGAGAGGGTGCAGAGGAGATTCATCAGGACGCTGCATGGATTAGAGAGGGTGCATAGGAGATTGACCAGGATGCTGCCTGGATCAGAGAGGGTGCAGAGGAGATTCACCAGGATGCTGCCTGGATTAGAGAGGGTGCAGAGGAGATTAAGCGGGAGGCTGCCTGGATTAGAGAGGGTGCAGAGGAGATTGACCAGGATGCTGCCTGGATTAGAGAGAGTGCAAAGGAGATTCACCAAGATGCTGCGTGCATTAGAGAGGGTGCAGAGGAGATTGACCAGGATGCTGCCTGGATTAGTGAGGGTGCAGAGGAGATTCACGAGGATGCTTCCTAGATTAGAGAGGGTGCAGAGGAGATTCACGACGATGCTGCGTGCATTAGAGAGGGTGCAGAGGAGATTGACGAGGATGCTGCCTGGATTAGTGAGGGTGCAGTGGAGATTCACCAGGTTGCTGCCTGGATTAGAGAGGGTGCAGAGGAGATTCACCTGGATGCTTCCTGGATTAGAGAGAGTGCAGAGGAGATTCACCACGATGCTGCGTGCATTAGAGAGGGTGCAGAGGAGATTGACCAGGATGCTGCCTGGATTATAGAGGGTGAGGAGATTGACCAGGATGCTGCCTGGATTAGAGAGGGTGCAGAGGAGATTGACCAAGACGCTGCCTGGAATAGAGAGGGTGCACAGGAGATTGACCAGGATGCTGCCTGGATTGGAGAGGGTGCAGAGGAGATTGACCAGGACGCTGCCTGGAATAGAGATGGTGCACAGGAGATTGACCAGGATGCTGCCTGGATTGGAGAGGGTGCAGAGGAGATTCACCAGGATGCTGCCTGGATTAGAGAGGGTGCAGAGGAGATTGACCAGGTTGCTGCCTGGATTAGAGAGGGTGCGGAGGAGATTCACCTGGATGCTTCCTGGATTAGAGAGAGTGCAGATGAGATTCACCACGATGCTGCGTGCATTAGAGAGGGTGCAGAGGAGATTGACCAGGATGCTGCCTGGATTAGAGAGGGTGCAGAGGAGATTCACCAGGACGCTAGCTGGATTAGAGAGGGTGCAGAGGAGATACAACAGGATGCTGACTGGATTAGAGAGGGAGCAGAGGAGATTCACCAGGACGCTGTCTGGATTAGAGAGGGTGCAGAGGAGATTGACCAGGATGCTGCCTGTATTAGAGAGGGTGCACAGGAGATTCACTGGGATGCTGTCCGGATTAGAGAGGTTGCAGAGGAGATTTACCAGGATGCTGCCTGGATTAGAGATGGTGAGGAGATTGACCAGGATGCTGCCTGGATTAGAGAGGGTGCAGAGGAGATTCACCAGGATGCTCTCTGGATCAGAGAGGGTGCAGAGGAGATTTACCAGGATGCTGCCTGGATTAGAGAGGGTGCAGAGGAGATTCACCGGGTCGCTGCCTGGAATAGAGACGGTGCAGAGGAGATTGACCAGGATGCTGCCTGGATTGGAGAGGGTGCAGAGGAGATTCACCAGGATGCTGCCTGGATTAGAGAGGGTGCAGAGAAGATTGACCAGGTTGCTGCCTGGATTAGAGAGGGTGCCTAGGAGATTCACCTGGATGCTTCCTGGATTAGAGAGAATGCAGATGAGATTCACCACGATGCTGCGTGCATTAGAGAGGGTGCAGAGGAGATTGATCAGGATGCTGCCTGGATTAGAGAGAGTGCAAAGGAGATTCACCAAGATGCTGCCTGGATTAGAGAGGGTGCAGAGGAGATTCACCAGGATGCTCTCTGGATCAGAGAGGGTGCAGAGGAGATTTACCAGGATGCAGCCTGGATTAGAGAGGGTGCAGAGGAGATTCACCAGGATGCTGCCTGGATTAGAGAGAGTACAGAGGAGATTCACCGGGTCGCTGCCTGGAATAGAGACGGTGCAGAGGAGATTGACCAGGATGCTGCCTGGATTAGAGAGGGTGCAGAGGAGATTCACCAGGATGCTGCCTGGATTAGAGAGGGTGCAGAGAAGATTGACCAGGTTGCTGCCTGGATTAGAGAGGGTGCCTAGGAGATTCACCTGGATGCTTCCTGGATTAGAGAGGTTGCAGAGGAGATTTACCAGGATGCTGCCTGGATTAGAGATGGTGAGGAGATTGACCAGAATGCTGCCGGATCAGAGAGGGTGCAGAGGAGATTGACCTGGACGCTGCGTGGATTAGATATTGTGCAGAGGAGATTGACCAGGATGTTGCCTGGATGAGAGTGGGTGCAGAGGAGATTCATCAGGATGCTGCCTGGATTAGAGAGAATACAGAGGAGATTCAGCCGCTCGCTGCCTGGATTAGAGAGGGTGCAGAGGAGATTGACCAGGACGCTGTCTGGATTGGAGAGGGTGCAGAGGAGATTGACCAGGACGCTGCCTGGATTAGAGAGGGTGCGGAGGAGATACAACAGGATGCTGACTGGATTAGAGAGGGAGCAGAGGAGATTCACCAGGACGCTGTCTGGATTAGAGAGTGTGCAGAGGAGATTGACCAGGATGCTGCCTGGATTAGAGAGGGTGCAGAGGAGATTCACTGGGATGCTGTCCGTATTAGAGAGGTTGCAGAGGAGATTTACCAGGATGCTGCCTGGATTAGAGATGGTGAGGAGATTGACCAGGATGCTGCCGGATCAGAAGGGGTGCAGAGGAGATTGACCTGGACGCTGCGTGGATTAGATATTGTGCAGAGGAGATTGACCAGGATGTTGCCTGGATGAGAGAGGGTGCAGAGGAGATTCATCAGGATGCTGGCTGGATTAGAGAGAATACAGAGGAGATTCAGCCGCTCGCTGCCTGGATTAGAGAGGGTGCAGAGGAGATTGACCAGGACGCTGTCTGGATTGGAGAGGGTGCAGAGGAGATTCACCAGGTTGCTGCCTGGATTAGAGAGGGTGCGGAGGAGATTCACCTGGATGCTTCCTGGATTAGACAGAGTGCAGAGGAGATTCACCAGGATGCTGCGTACATTAGAGAGGGTGCAGAGGAGATTGACCAGGATGCTGCCTGGATTAGAGAGGGTGCAGAGGAGATTCACCAGGACGCTAGCTGAATTAGAGAGGGTGCAGAGGAGATACAACAGGATGCTGACTGGATTAGAGAGGGAGCAGAGGAGATTCACCAGGACGCTGTGTGGATTAGAGAGGGTGCAGTGGAGATTGACCAGGATGCTGCCTGGATTAGAGAGGGTGCAGAGGAGATTCACTGGGATGCTGTCCGGATTAGAGAGGTTGCAGAGGAGATTTACCAGGATGCTGCCTGGATTAGAGATGGTGAGGAGATTGACCAGAATGCTGCCGGATCAGAGATGGTGCAGAGGAGATTGACCTGGACGCTGCGTGGATTAGATATTGTGCAGAGGAGATTGACCAGGATGTTGCCTGGATGAGAGTGGGTGCAGAGGAGATTCATCAGGATGCTGCCTGGATTAGAGAGAATACAGAGGAGATTCAGCCGCTCGCTGCCTGGATTAGAGAGGGTGCAGAGGAGATTGACCAGGACGCTGTCTGGATTGCAGAGGGTGCAGAGGAGATTGACCAGGACGCTGCCTGGATTAGAGAGGGTGCGGAGGAGATACAACAGGATGCTGACTGGATTAGAGAGGGAGCAGAGGAGATTCACCAGGACGCTGTCTGGATTAGAGAGTGTGCAGAGGAGATTGACCAGGATGCTGCCTGTATTAGAGAGGGTGCAGAGGAGATTCACTGGGATGCTGTCCGTATTAGAGAGGTTGCAGAGGAGATTTACCAGGATGCTGCCTGGATTAGAGATGGTGAGGAGATTGACCAGGATGCTGCCGGATCAGATGGGGTGCAGAGGAGATTGACCTGGACGCTGCGTGGATTAGATATTGTGCAGAGGAGATTGACCAGGATGTTGCCTGGATTAGAGATGGTGAGGAGATTGACCAGGATGCTGCCGGATCAGATGGGGTGCAGAGGAGATTGACCAGGACGCTGCCTGGATTAGAGAGGGTGCGGAGGAGATACAACAGGATGCTGACTGGATTAGAGAGGGAGCAGAGGAGATTCACCAGGACGCTGTCTGGATTAGAGAGTGTGCAGAGGAGATTGACCAGGATGCTGCCTGGATTAGAGAGGGTGCAGAGGAGATTCACTGGGATGCTGTCCGTATTAGAGAGGTTGCAGAGGAGATTTACCAGGATGCTGCCTGGATTAGAGATGGTGAGGAGATTGACCAGGATGCTGCCGGATCAGATGGGGTGCAGAGGAGATTGACCTGGACGCTGCGTGGATTAGATATTGTGCAGAGGAGATTGACCAGGATGTTGCCTGGATGAGAGAGGGTGCAGAGGAGATTCATCAGGATGCTGCCTGGATTAGAGAGAATACAGAGGAGATTCAGCCGCTCGCTGCCTGGATTAGAGAGGGTGCAGAGGAGATTGACCAGGACGCTGTCTGGATTGGAGAGGGTGCAGAGGAGATTCACCAGGTTGCTGCCTGGATTAGAGAGGGTGCGGAGGAGATTCACCTGGATGCTTCCTGGATTAGACAGAGTGAAGAGGAGATTCACCAGGATGCTGCGTACATTAGAGAGGGTGCAGAGGAGATTGACCAGGATGCTGCCTGGATTAGAGAGGGTGCAGAGGAGATTCACCAGGACGCTAGCTGAATTAGAGAGGGTGCAGAGGAGATACAACAGGATGCTGACTGGATTAGAGAGGGAGCAGAGGAGATTCACCAGGACGCTGTCTGGATTAGAGAGGGTGCAGAGGAGATTGACCAGGATGCTGCCTGGATTAGAAAGGGTGCAGAGGAGATTCACTGGGATGCTCTCCGGATTAGAGAGGTTGCAGAGGAGATTTACCAGGATGCTGCCTGGATTGGAGAGTGTGCAGAGGAGATTGACCTGGACGCTGCGTGGATTAGATATTGTGCAGAGGAGATTGACCAGGATGATGCCTGGATTAGAGAGGGTGCAGAGGAGATTGACCAGGACGCTGCCTGGATTGGAGAGGTTGCAGAGGAGATTCACCAGGATGCTGCCTGGATTAGAGAGGGTGCAGAGGAGATTTACCAGGACGCTGCCTGGATTAGAGAGGGTGCAGAGGAGATTGACCAGGACGCTTCCTGGATTAGAGAGGGTGCAGAGGAGATTGACCGGGACGCTGCTTGGATTAGAGAGGGTGCAGAGGAGATTCACCAGGATGCTGCCTGGATTAGAGAGGTTGCAGAGGAGATTGACCAGGACGCTGCCTGGATTAGAGATGGTGCAGAGGAGATTGACCAGGGTGCTGCCTGGATTAGAGAGGGTGCAGAGGAGATTGACCAGGACGCTGCGTGGATTGGAGAGTGTGCAGAGGAGATTGACCTGGACGCTGCGTGGATTAGATATTGTGCAGAGGAGATTGACCAGGATGATGCCTGGATTAGAGAGGGTGCAGAGGAGATTGACCAGGACGCTGCCTGGATTGGAGAGGTTGCAGAGGAGATTCACCAGGATGCTGCCTGGATTAGAGAGGGTGCAGAGGAGATTTACCAGGACGCTGCCTGGATTAGAGAGGGTGCAGAGGAGATTGACCAGGACGCTTCCTGGATTAGAGAGGGTGCAGAGGAGATTGACCGGGACGCTGCTTGGATTAGAGAGGGTGCAGAGGAGATTCAACAGGATGCTGCCTGGATTAGAGAGGTTGCAGAGGAGATTGACCAGGACGCTGCCTGGATTAGAGATGGTGCAGAGGAGATTGACCAGGGTGCTGCCTGGATTAGAGAGGGTGCAGAGGAGATTGACCAGGACGCTGCGTGGATTAGAGAGGGTGCAGAGGAGATTGACCAGGACGCTGCGTGGATTAGAGAGGGTGCAGAGGAGATTGACCTTGACGCTGCGTGGATTAGATATTGTGCAGAGGAGATTGACCAGGATGTTGCCTGGATTAGATAGGATGCAGAGGAGATTCATCAGGATGCTGCGTGGATTAGAGAGAATACAGAGGAGATTCAGCCGGTCGCTGCCTGGATTAGAGAGGGTGCAGAGGAGATTCACCAGGACGCTGCCTGGATTGGACAGGGTGCAGAGGAGTTTCACCAGGATGCTGCCTGGATTAGAGACGATGCAGAGGAGATTGACCAGGACGCTGCCTGGATTAGAGATGCTGCAGAGGAGATTGACCAGGACGCTGCCTGGATTAGAGAGGGTGCAGAGGAGATTCACCAGGATGCTGCCTGGAATAGAGGGTGCAGAGGAGATTTACCAGGACGCTGCCTGGATTAGAGAGGGTGCAGAGGAGATTGACCAGGACGCTTCCTGGATTAGAGAGGGTGCAGAGGAGATTGAGCAGGACGCTGCGTGGATTAGAGAGGGTGCAAAGGAGATTGTCCAGGATGCTGCCTAGATTAGAGAGGGTGCAGAGGAGATACAACAGGATGCTGCCTGGATTAGAGAGGGTGCAGAGGAGATACAACAGGACGCTGCCTGGTTTAGAGAGGGTGCAGAGGAGGTTCACCGGGTCGCTGCCTGGAATAGAGAGGGCGAAGAGGAGATTGACCAGGATGCTGCCTGGATTGGAGAGGGTGCCGAGGAGTTTCACCAGGACGCTAGCAGGATTAGAGAGGGTGCAGAGGAGATACAACAGGAAGCTGACTGGATTAGAGAGGGTGCAGAGGAGATTCACCACGATGCTGCCTGGATTAGAGATGGTGAGGAGATTGACCAGGATGCTGCCTGGATTAGAGAGGGTGCAGAGGAGATTGACTAGGACGCTGCCTGGAATAGAGAGGGTGCACAGGAGATTGTCCAGGATGCTGCCTGGATTGGAGAGGGTGCAGTGGAGGTTCACCAGGACGCTGCATGGATTAGAGAGGGTGCCGAGGAGATTGACAAGGACGCTGCCTGGATTAGTGATGGTGCAGAGGAGATTGTCCAGGATGCTGCCTGGATTGGAGAGGGTGCAGAGGAGTTTCACCACGATGCTGCGTACATTAGAGAGGGTGCAGAGGAGATTGACCAGGATGCTGCCTGGATTAGAGAGGGTGCAGAGGAGATTAACCAGGACGCTAGCTGAATTAGAGAGGGTGCAGAGGAGATACAACAGGATGCTGACTGGATTAGAGAGGGAGCAGAGGAGATTCACCAGGACGCTGTCTGGATTAGAGAGGGTGCAGAGGAGATTGACCAGGATGCTGCCTGGATTAGAAAGGGTGCAGAGGAGATTCACTGGGATGCTCTCCGGATTAGAGAGGTTGCAGAGGAGATTTACCAGGATGCTGCCTGGATTGGAGAGGGTGCAGAGGAGATTGACCAGGACGCTTCCTGGATTAGAGAGGGTGCAGAGGAGATTGACCGGGACGCTGCTTGGATTAGAGAGGGTGCAGAGGAGATTCAACAGGATGCTGCCTGGATTAGAGAGGTTGCAGAGGAGATTGACCAGGACGCTGCCTGGATTAGAGATGGTGCAGAGGAGATTGACCAGGGTGCTGCCTGGATTAGAGAGGGTGCAGAGGAGATTGACCAGGACGCTGCGTGGATTAGAGAGGGTGCAGAGGAGATTGACCAGGACGCTGCGTGGATTAGAGAGGGTGCAGAGGAGATTGACCTTGACGCTGCGTGGATTAGATATTGTGCAGAGGAGATTGACCAGGATGTTGCCTGGATTAGATAGGATGCAGAGGAGATTCATCAGGATGCTGCGTGGATTAGAGAGAATACAGAGGAGATTCAGCCGGTCGCTGCCTGGATTAGAGAGGGTGCAGAGGAGATTCACCAGGACGCTGCCTGGATTGGACAGGGTGCAGAGGAGTTTCACCAGGATGCTGCCTGGATTAGAGACGATGCAGAGGAGATTGACCAGGACGCTGCCTGGATTAGAGATGCTGCAGAGGAGATTGACCAGGACGCTGCCTGGATTAGAGAGGGTGCAGAGGAGATTCACCAGGATGCTGCCTGGAATAGAGGGTGCAGAGGAGATTTACCAGGACGCTGCCTGGATTAGAGAGGGTGCAGAGGAGATTGACCAGGACGCTTCCTGGATTAGAGAGGGTGCAGAGGAGATTGAGCAGGACGCTGCGTGGATTAGAGAGGGTGCAAAGGAGATTGTCCAGGATGCTGCCTAGATTAGAGAGGGTGCAGAGGAGATACAACAGGATGCTGCCTGGATTAGAGAGGGTGCAGAGGAGATACAACAGGACGCTGCCTGGTTTAGAGAGGGTGCAGAGGAGGTTCACCGGGTCGCTGCCTGGAATAGAGAGGGCGAAGAGGAGATTGACCAGGATGCTGCCTGGATTGGAGAGGGTGCCGAGGAGTTTCACCAGGACGCTAGCAGGATTAGAGAGGGTGCAGAGGAGATACAACAGGAAGCTGACTGGATTAGAGAGGGTGCAGAGGAGATTCACCACGATGCTGCCTGGATTAGAGATGGTGAGGAGATTGACCAGGATGCTGCCTGGATTAGAGAGGGTGCAGAGGAGATTGACTAGGACGCTGCCTGGAATAGAGAGGGTGCACAGGAGATTGTCCAGGATGCTGCCTGGATTGGAGAGGGTGCAGTGGAGGTTCACCAGGACGCTGCATGGATTAGAGAGGGTGCCGAGGAGATTGACAAGGACGCTGCCTGGATTAGTGATGGTGCAGAGGAGATTGTCCAGGATGCTGCCTGGATTGGAGAGGGTGCAGAGGAGTTTCACCACGATGCTGCGTACATTAGAGAGGGTGCAGAGGAGATTGACCAGGATGCTGCCTGGATTAGAGAGGGTGCAGAGGAGATTAACCAGGACGCTAGCTGAATTAGAGAGGGTGCAGAGGAGATACAACAGGATGCTGACTGGATTAGAGAGGGAGCAGAGGAGATTCACCAGGACGCTGTCTGGATTAGAGAGGGTGCAGAGGAGATTGACCAGGATGCTGCCTGGATTAGAAAGGGTGCAGAGGAGATTCACTGGGATGCTCTCCGGATTAGAGAGGTTGCAGAGGAGATTTACCAGGATGCTGCCTGGATTGGAGAGGGTGAGGAGATTGACCAGGATGCTGCCAGATTAGAGAGTGTGCAGAGGAGATTGACCTGGACGCTGCGTGGATTAGATATTGTGCAGAGGAGATTGACCAGGATGTTGCCTGGATTAGAGAGGGTGCAGAGGAGATTGACCAGGACGCTGCCTGGATTGGAGAGGGTGCAGAGGAGATTCACCAGGATGCTGCCTGGATTAGAGACGATGCAGAGGAGATTGACCAGGACGCTGCCTGGATTAGACATGCTGCAGAGGAGATTGACCAGGACGCTGCCTGGATTAGAGAGGGTGCAGAGGAGATTCACCAGGATGCTGCCTGGATTAGAGAGGGTGCAGAGGAGATTTACCAGGACGCTGCCTGGATTAGAGAGGGTGCAGAGGAGATTGACCAGGACGCTTCCTGGATTAGAGAGGGTGCAGAGGAGATTGACCGGGACGCTGCTTGGATTAGAGAGGGTGCAGAGGAGGTTCACCAGGATGCTGCCTGGATCAGAGAGGTTGCAGAGGAGATTGACCAGGACGCTGCCTGGATTAGAGATGGTGCAGAGGAGATTGACCAGGGTGCTGCCTGGATTAGAGAGGGTGCAGAGGAGATTGACCAGGACGCTGTGTGGATTAGAGAGGGTGCAGAGGAGATTGACCAGGACGCTGCGTGGATTAGAGAGGGTGCAAAGGAGATTGTCCAGGTTGCTGCCTAGATTAGAGAGGGTGCAGAAGAGATACAACAGGTTGCTGCCTGGATTAGAGAGGGTGCAGAGGAGATTCACCACGATGCTGCGTGCATTAGAGAGGGTGCAGAGGAGATTGACCAGGATGCTGCCTGGATTAGAGAGGGTGCAGAGGAGATTCACCAGGATGCTAGCTGGATTAGAGAGGGTGCAGAGGAGATACAACAGGATGCTGACTGGATTAGAGATGGAGCAGAGGAGATTCACCAGGACGCTGTCTGGATTAGAGAGGGTGCAGAGGAGATTGACCAGGATGCTGCCTGGATTAGAGAGGGTGCAGAGGAGATTCACTTGGATGCTGTCCGGATTAGAGAGGTTGCAGAGGAGATTTACCAGGATGCTGCCTGGATTAGAGATGGTGAGGAGATTGACCAGGATGCTTCCTGGATTAGAGAGGGTGCAGAGGAGATTCACTAGGATGCTGTCCGGATTAGAGAGGTTGCAGAGGAGATTTACCAGGATGCTGCCTGGATTAGAGATGGTGAGGAGATTGACCAGGATGCTGCCGGATTAGAGAGGGTGCAGAGGAGATTGACCTGGACGCTGCGTGGATTAGATATTGTGCAGAGGAGATTGACCAGGATGTTGCCTGGATTAGAGAGGATGCAGAGGAGATTTACCAGGATGCTGCCTGGATTAGAGATGGTGAGGAGATTGACCAGGATGCTGCCGGATTAGAGAGGGTGCAGAGGAGATTGACCTGGACGCTGCGTGGATTAGATATTGTGCAGAGGAGATTGACCAGGATGTTGCCTGGATTAGAGAGGATGCAGAGGAGATTTACCAGGATGCTGCCTGGATTAGAGATGGTGAGGAGATTGACCAGGATGCTGCCTAGATTAGAGAGGGTGCAGAGGAGATACAACAGGATGCTGCCTGTATTAGAGAGGGTGCAGAGGAGATTCACCAGGATGCTGCCTTAATTAGAGAGGGTGCAGAGGAGATTTACCAGGACGCTGCCTGGATTAGAGAGGGTGCAGAGGAGATTGACCAGGACGCTACCTGGATTAGAGAGGGTGCAGAGGAGATTGACCGCGACGCTGCCTGGATGAGAGAGGGTGCAGGGGTGATTCACCAGGATGCTGCCTGGATTAGAGAGGGTGCAGAGGAGATTGACCAGGACGCTGCCTGGATTAGAGATGGTGCAGAGGAGATTGACCAGGGTGCTGCCTGGATTAGAGAGGGGGCAGAGGAGATTGACCAGCACGCTGTGTGGATTAGAGAGGGTGCAGAGGAGATTGACCAAGACGCTGCGTGGATTAGAGAGGCTGCAAAGGAGATTGTCCAGGATGCTGCCTAGATTAGAGAGGGTGCAGAGGAGATACAACAGGATGCTGCCTGTATTAGAGAGGGTGCAGAGGAGATTCACCAGGATGCTGCCTGGATTAGAGAGAGTACAGAGGAGATTCACCGGGTCGCTGCCTGGAATAGAGAGGGCGCAGAGGAGATTGACCAGGATGCTGCCTGGATTGGAGAGGGTGCAGAGGAGATTCACCAGGACGCTAGCAGGTTTAGAGAGGGAGCAGAGGAGATACAACAGGAAGCTGACTGGATTGGAGAGGGTGCAGAGGAGATTCACCAGGATGCTGCCTGGATCAGAGAGGGTGCAGAGGAGATTTACCAGGACGCTGCCTGGATTAGAGATGGTGCAGAGGAGATTGACCACGATGCTGTCTGGATTAGAGAGGGTGCAGAGGAGATTGACCAGAATGCTGCCTGGATTAGAGATGGTGCAGAGGAGATTGACCAGGATGCTGCCTGGATTAGAGAGGGTGCCGAGGAGATTCACCAGGATGCTGCCTGGATTAGAGAGGGTGCAGAGGAGATTGACCAGGATGCTGCCTGGAGCAGAGAGGGTGCCGAGGAGATTCACCAGGACGCTACCTCGATTAGAGAGGGTGCAGAGGAGATTCACTGGGACGCTTCCTGGATTAGAGAGTGTGCAGAGGAGATTGACCGGGACGCTGCCTGGATTAGAGAGGGTGCAGAGGAGATTGACCAGGACGCTGCCTGGATTAGAGATGGTGCAGAGGAGATTGACCAGGGTGCTGCCGGGATTGGAGAGGGTGCAGAGGAGATTGACCAGGACGCTGTGTGGATTAGACAGGGTGCAGAGGAGATTGACCAGGACGCTGCGTGGATTAGAGAGGGTGCAAAGGAGATTGTCCAGGATGCTGCATGGATTAGAGAGGGTGCAGAGGAGATACAACAGGATGCTGCCTGTATTAGAGAGGGTGCAGAGGAGATTCACCAGGATGCTGCCTGGATTAGAGAGAGTACAGAGGAGATTCACCGGGTCGCTGCCTGGAA
This sequence comes from Hypanus sabinus, assembly GCF_030144855.1. NCBI lineage: Eukaryota > Metazoa > Chordata > Chondrichthyes > Myliobatiformes > Dasyatidae > Hypanus > Hypanus sabinus. Next base: position 147,423 of record NW_026781818.1, read on the forward strand.
TAGAGAGCGTGCAGAGGAGATTGTTAAGGATGCTGCCTGGATTGGAGAGGGTTCAGAGGAGATTCACCAGGACGCTGCCTGGATTAGAGATGGTGCAGAGGAGATTGACCAGGATGCTGCCTGAATGGATAGGGTAAATGCAAGCAGGCTTTTCCACTGAGGTTGGTTAGGACTGCAACTAGAGGTTTTTTCCAAGGCACAGTTTTAAGGTGCTTGGTAGTAGGTACAGGGGAGATTAAGTGGTTTTACGCAGAGTGGCGAGTGTGTGGAAGGGCTGCTGGCAACAGTGGTGCAGGTGGATTCAATAGGCTCCTTTAAGAGACACCTGGATAGCTCCACAGAGCTTAGAGTAAAAGCGTGATCTGGGTAATTTCCAAAGTAAGGACATGTTCGGCACAGCTTTGTGGGCTGAAGGTGATGTAGGTTTTCTATGTTTCTCATATCATATACAGGATGTTTCCTGTAGTGGTGGAGTCTTGGACCAGACGACACAGATAGAGTGGATGTGGAGAGGATGTTTCCTGTAGTGGGGGAGTCTAGGACCAGAGGACACAGACAGAGTGGATGTGGAGAGGATGTTTCCTATTGTGAGGGAGTCTAGGACCAGAGGACACAGATAGAGTGGATGTGGAGAGGATGTTTCCTATAGTGGGTGAGTCTAGGACCAGAGGACACAGATAGAGTGGATGGGGAGAGGATGTTTCCTATAGTGGGGGAGTCTAGGACCAGAGGACACAGATAGAGTGGATGTGGAGAGGATGTTTCCTATAGTGGGGGAGTCTAGGACCAGAGGACACAGATAGTGTGGATGTGGAGAGGATGTTTCCTATAGTGGTGGAGTCTAGGACCAGAGGACACAGATAGAGTGGATGTGGAGAGGATGTTTCCTGTAGTGGGGGAGTCTAGGACCAGAGGACACAGATACAGTGGATGTGGAGAGGATGTTTCCTGTAGTGGGGGAGTCTAGGACCAGAGGACACAGATAGAGTGGATGTGGAGAGGATGTTTCCTATAGAGGGGTAGTCTAGGACTTGAGGGCACAGCCTCAGAATAGATTTTGGAATGGAGATGAGGGGTAATTTCTTTAGCTAGATATTGGTGAATCTCTGGAATTCATTGCCCCAGGCAGCTGCGGAGGCCAAGTCTGTTTGGATATTTGAGGCAGAGGTTGACAGATTCTTGATGGGTCGGGGCATGAAGGACACGGGGTGAAGGCAGGAGACTGGGGGCTGAGAGCGAAAACCGATGAGCTGTGATGTAATGGCGGAGCGGACTCGGTGAGCCGATTGGCCTCACTCTGCTCTGATATTCTGAACCCTGCTGTGATGAAATGTACCGGTATTCTATGAAAATGTAATGTTGCCAGTGAAGTTGACTGTTCCGTCGTGATGGGTGTTACCCAGTGAGACTGACATCCAGCCGTTCTTGTCTCTGCCTCTCCTCCCCAGGTCGCCCAGGTCATGCTGGGCTTCATCCAGCTCACCTTCGGAATCCCCTGGTACTACGTCGCCCGAGACCTCTCCGGACACGACGCAGTCACCCCCTTCTGGACTGGCATCTGGGTGAGTCCTCCGTCCGGACAAACAGCGGCGACGGGAGTTGGTGCAGCTCTCCCCAAGCGGTGAATCTGTCCGTTATCCTCACGGGTACCAAGGCAACCCTAACCCCATGCACATCAGGAGCAGAGCAGGGCGTGCTCGGGTCGGCCCGTGGGAGAGTGTCCCCTCGCCTTCCATTAGCGTTCGTGGAATTGATAGCGTAGTAAACTGCCGTGGTATCTAGCTTTCGTTTCCCATCCTGAGTGGCTCCTTCATTTACAACGATGCATCAGGGCCCTGCACAGGAAAACGGGATCAGGAGGCGGAATAGTGGGGGAGTCTAGGATCAGAGGGCACAGCCTCAGAATAGAGGGGCATCCATTTGGAACGGAGATGAGGAGGGAGTTCGGTTGGGTGGTGCTCAGTGGAGAGTCTGTGAATCCTGCCTGGTTTCCCCCCACAGTCCAAAGATGTGCTGGTCGGTCGGTCAGTTGGTCGTTGTAAGGCTGGGTGGCAGCTCACTGTCCTGCGCCGTATCGGTAAATAACGAGGTGGCAAAGGCGGGTTCGATTCCGTGGGTACAGGCCAAAAATGTATAAATGGGGCAGCTCGGGAAGGCAGCACAGACAGGCTGGTCCGAAGGGCCTTACGACAACACCCTCCCCCGCAGCCTCGATGAACCTCCGAGGGAATAGCGACAGAGCAGTACTGGGCGTGGTTCAGTACTGGCCTGACCGGTGTTAACCCATTCCCCGCCCTGCTTGCTCCACAGTACATCATCTCAGGCGGGCTGACGACAGAAATTAAGAACCTCTCCAACGCGTTCAAGGTCAGTATCCCTGCTCAGGTTACGCTCGGGGTGGTCGGGGTATGGAGTGGGCCAGGTCGAGCATGAGGGGAACTTTTTCCAGTCCCGGCGATTAGATTTCTGATTGCCTCGTGTACCAGGACACAATGGACAGCCGTCTTGTGTGCTGTTCATGCAGAACAAAAATACAAAGTAAAACTTATTATCAGAGTACATACAAGTCACCACAAACAACCCTGAGATTCTTTCTCAGCGGGCACACTTCTCAAATCTACCGAAAGGTAACTGTAGACAGGGTCAACAGACAGTGAACTGTGGAAATGCAACTTTAAATAGATAAAGGAGAGCCTGAAAAAAAACAAGATAAGGAATCCTTACGGTGAGGCGATCGGTTGTGGGAACACCAGAAATAGAATGAGTGAAGTTATCCCCTCTGGTTCCAGAGGGGTGATAACTGTCCCTGAACCTGGTGGTGTGGGTCCTGAGGCTCCTGTACCTCCTTCCTGATGGTTGAGGGGTGATAACTGTCCCTGAACCTGGTGGTGTGGGTCCTGAGGCTCCTGTACCTCCTTCCTGATGGTTGAGGGGTGATAACTGTCCCTGAACCTGGTGGTGTGGGTCCTGAGGCTCCTGTACCTCCTTCCTGATGGTTGAGGAGTGATAACTGTCCCTGAACCTGGTGGTGTGGGTCCTGAGGCTCCTGTACCTCCTTCCTGATGGTTGAGGGGTGATAACTGTCCCTGAACCTGGTGGTGTGGGTCCTGAGTCTCCTGGACCTCCTTCCTGATGGTTGAAGGGTGATAACTGTCCCTGAACCTGGTGGAGTGAGCCCCGAGGCTCCTGTACCTCCTTCCTGATGGTTGAGGGGTGATAACTGTCCCTTAACCTGGTGGTGTGGGTCCTGAGGCTCCTTTCCCTCCTTCCTGATGGTTGAGAGGTGATAACTGTCCCTGAACCTGGTGGCGTGGTTCCTGAGGCTCTTGTACCTCCTTCCTGATGTTTGAGGGGTGATAACTGTCCCTGAACCTGGTGGTGTGGGTCCTGAGGCTCCTGTACCTCCTTCCTGATGGTTGAGGGGTGATAACTGTCCCTGAACCTGGTGGTGTGGGTCCTGAGTCTCCTGGACCTCCTTCCTGATGGTTGAAGGGTGATAACTGTCCCTGAACCTGGTGGAGTGAGCCCCGAGGCTCCTGTACCTCCTTCCTGATGGTTGAGGGGTGATAACTGTCCCTTAACCTGGTGGTGTGGGTCCTGAGGCTCCTTTCCCTCCTTCCTGATGGTTGAGAGGTGATAACTGTCCCTGAACCTGGTGGCGTGGTTCCTGAGGCTCTTGTACCTCCTTCCTGATGTTTGAGGGGTGATAACTGTCCCTGAACCTGGTGGTGTGGGTCCTGAGGTTCCTGTACCTCCTTCCTGATGGTTGAGGGGTGATAACTGTTCCTGAACCTGGTGGTGTGGGTCCTGGGGCTCCTGTACCTCCTTCCTGATGGTTGAGGTGTGATAACTGTCCCTGAACCTGGTGGTGTGGGTCCTGAGGCTCCTGTACCTCCTTCCTGATGGTTGAGGGGTGATAACTGTCCCTGAACCTGGTGGTGTGAGTCCTGAGGTTCCTGTACCTCCTTCCTGATGGTTCAGGGGTAATAACTGTCCCTGAACCTGGTGGTGTGGGTCCTGAGGCTCCTGTACCTCCTTCCTGATGGTTGAGGGGTGATAACTGTTCCTGAACCTGGTGGTCTGGGCGCTGAGGCTCCTGTACCTCCTTCCTGATGGTTGAGGGGTGATAACTGTTCCTGAACCTGGTGGTCTGGGCGCTGAGGCTCCTGTACCTCCTTCCTGATGGTTGAGGGGTGATAACTGTCCCTGAACCTGGTGGTGTGTGTCCTGGGCACACAGCCAGCTCGCTGATTTCGATCTTCTGTGTACTCCCACGACATATCAGGCGCTCTGGTCTTCCAGGCCACATCCTCAGCATATCGAAAAGGTCTCGACAGCGGGTCCCATTCCAGCAAAGAACTGAATTCAGTGTGTAACTCCAGGTCAGGGCCTTCAAAAGAACGTAGAAAAGGAAATAAAAAAGAGATATGAAAGATAGAAATAGAGCTGCTTTGGAAGATGCAAGCAAAGGAGTCGCCGTTAGGCGCCATTGTCCTCCGAAGCTCTGCCCCTAACAGCCTCGACTGGCGATAGAAAACCGTTAGGGAAACAGTGGTGTAGATTCCTCGCTCACCTGAGTGCGACGGCATTTCCCGAGACTGTCGGGAAAACCGAGAGGGATGACGCGGGAAGACTTGAACACCGCCGGGGATGGAGGCCCTCCGTGGCGGCCCTGAACGCCAGCGGCGTAACGGGCCGTAGGTCTGTTTACTGGCGCGACGGGAAGTGTAGGCAGACCGCCTGAGGGAGTGGTGTGCTTGCTTGACCATGACGTCTGCACGGTCAGACCAGGGCAGGAACCCGTAGCTCTCAGCACCGTTGACGTAGGCAGGGGCGTGTGCATCCCCTCTCCCTGAAACCCTCTCTTTTCTCCAGGTTGTTGTCGGGACCCCACGTCACTAGGTTCTCTTCCCCCGTTCTAACCGGCCATTATTTGAGACGCGACCCGCTTTGGCGGTGGTACCGTCTGCAAATGTGCAACCAGAGTTGGAGTCCGGTGTTTCTTGATGAAACTCCAAACATAAGGAAATCTGCAGATGCTGGAAATTCAAACAACAACACACACAAAATGCTGGTGGACACTTCACCTGTGAGTCGGCCGGTGTGGTATACTGCGTCCGGTGCTCCCGGTGCGGCCTTTTATATGTTGGTGAGACCCGACGCAGACTGGGAGACCGTTTCGCTGAACACCTACGCTCGGTCCGCCAGAGAAAGCAGGACCTCCCAGTGGCCACACATTTTAATTCCACGTCCCATTCCCATTCTGATATGTCTATCCATGACCTCCTCTACTGTCAAAATGAAGCCACACTCAGGCTGGAGGAACAACACCTTATATACCGGCTGGGTAGCCTCCAACCTGATGGCATGAACATTGACTTCCCTAACTTCCATTAATGCCCCTCCTCCCCTTCTTACCCCGTCCCTGATTTATTTATTCCCCCTCCCTTTTTTCCTCTCTCTGCCCATCACTCTGCCTGCTCTCCATCTCCCTCTGGTGTCCCCCTCCCCCTTTCTTTCTCCTGAGGCCTCCTGTCCCATGATCTTTTCCCTTCTCCAGCTCTGTATCCCTTTCGCCAATCACCTTTCCAGCTCTCCGCTTCAGCCCACCCCATCCGGTCTTCTATCATTTCACATTTCCCCCTCCCCCCACTACTTTCAAATCTCTTACTATCTTTCCTTTCGGTCAGTCCTGACGAAGGGTCTTGGCCCGAAACGTCGACAGCACTTCTCCCTCTAGATGCTGCCTGGCCTGCTGCGTTCCACCAGCATTTTGTGGGTGTAGGATGAAATTCTGCTGGTTTCCTTGGCTGCGTGAGTTTCGGGAAGATATACTGCTGGTCTTGCTGACGTTGAATGAGGGGTTATTGTTGCTACACCCCCAACCAGCCGATCTGTCGCGCCCCTGGACGCCTTCTGCGATTCTGCCAACCGCACTGGGGTCACCTGCAATTTTATCGATGGTCTGAGCTGTGCCGAGCCGCACCGTCATGAGGGTAGAGCAGTGGGCTAAGCACACATCCCTGAAGCTCTCAGTTCCCCGGGCCTCGGGTCTGTTGATGTAGGCAGAAGAGCGTGCCCCCCCCCCCACCCTCCCTTCCTGAGGTCAGTAACCATCTCCTTTGCAAACTCTTGAGAAAGATGTCGTCAAGGTACCATGAAGGACCACATCTCTGACTGTTTGATTCAACACGATTTGAGATACAGCCCACTGCAGGAAGTCCCCGAGTTACGAACGTCCGACTTACCGACAACTCGTACTTACAAACGGAGGAAGGAGAAAGCCGTCCGCCATTTTAAGTGAGATCGCGATGCCGTCCGCCATTTTAAGTCAGATCGTGATGCCGTCCGCCATTTTAAGTCAGATCACGACGCCGTCCGCCATTTTAAGTCGTTGCCATTGACACTATGTTGAGTGTGTAACTTTGGATTTGGCTTAAATTTTTCTTAGTAAGATTCAGCCTGATTCCGCCCCTCGCGTTCCGGTCGGCTGGTGGCACTGTGAGATCAGCGCCGGGCTGGAGAACGGAGGTTCCCGAGTTCGATCCAGTGACAGACCGCTCCTCTGCCAGGTTGATGTTCATCCAGTGACTCACGTACCATCCGTGCCGAGTTTATGTCGAGCTCGCAACTCGACATCGTAAAAAAACACTGCCACCTCCAGTTCAAATCCCCACGTGGAATATTGTGGAGGATCAAATACCCAAACCCAGCACAGCCTCCACTTGTCCCATTTAGCCTGTCTCAGTGCGGTGGAGTATAGCACCCGGGGAATTCAGTGCGGTGGTCCTTAGGCAGAGCTTGGGACCCGCCACCCACAGTGTTTCTGTTCCGTTGATGGAAAACGATCGCGGTTGAAGATCAAGTGGAAATAATAATGCGTTTGGAAAGAGGTGAAACACCATCGGTCACTGGAGAAGCCTTAGGCTAGTCAGTCAATGATCAGAACAATTTTAAAGGATAAAGTGAAAATAATGGAGCTTGTGAAAGGTCCTGCCCTGATGAAAGCTACAATTATTACTAAGCAACACAGTGGTTTAAGTATTGGAATACATGTGTTTCTTAAGTGTTTTATATGCATAGAAAGGTAAAATATATACTAAATACCAAGTCAAACGTTTGACTAACTGACGCTAAACAATACCAGATGTACTTGCGTACAAATCCGACTTAAAGACGGACTCGGAAACGGAACTCGTTCGTAACCCAGGGACTGCCTGTACGTTAGAGTACTCGCTTCTCGCCCGGATGAGTGCAGCTCCATCAACACTCGAGAAGCTCGACACCATCCAGTACGGGGCAGCCCACTTGACTGGTACCCCTTCCTCAAGCGTCCAATCCCCCCACCAGTGACCAACAGTTGCAGCAGGGTGTACTATCTGCAAGATGCACTGCAGCAACACACCAAAGTTCTCAAGGCAGCTCCTTCCAGACCCACGACTACCACCGTCTAGAAGGACGAGAACAGCAGACCCCCTGGGAACACCACCACTTGGAAATCCCCCTCCAAGTCACTCACCACCCTGATGGAAACACGACGCCGTTCCTTCATTGTCACTGGGACAAAATCATGGAATTGCCTCTCTAACAGCACTGTGGGTGTATCTACACCCCAGGGACTGCAGCGGTTCAAAAAGGTAGCTCATCACCACCTTCTCAAGGGCAACTAGGGGTGGGCAATAAATGCTGGCTTAGCTGGGAACGCCCACATCCCGTAAATGAATAAATTTTTTTAAAAATCAGAATCAGGGTTAATATCAGTGGTACATGCCTTAAAAGGGCTGTTTTGATGTTTCTGGTGTGGTCGGCTAGTCACAGTCACTTTCAGCTTCCGCCGCTGACTCGAGAAAAGGAGAGCTGAATGTGTCAGTCTCTCCCTGCCCGTACACAGCCTCTCCCCAACAGCGAGCCTCGTGCCGTGCCTCCCTGCACGGAATCTGAACTCCCTCCGGACTCGGGCCGAACAACGGTGAGGAGGTCTGGCCCCTCTACACGTAGCACGAAGGCCCACTGGTGTGCGGACACGCCCCGGTGCTCGTGAACCAGATCCCCCACTGCCCTGTGGGCAGTGAGTAGCCCCACTGCCCTGTGGGCAGCCCCGGGAGAGACAGAGGCTACGACCGTGAACCCAGACAGGAAATCCAGAGTGGAGCCCTCCCCCACCCCCGGACATCACCGAACATCCTTCGGGCAGATCCTTGCAGCCAAGCCGGTGCCAGACGTGTAGCTTCATAAGCTTTCCTTTGGACTACTCAGGTGAGGCTGAGAGGGGGATCCTGATGAATGGGCATCTCATATCTCCGTACCCTCCAACCAGGCTTGTGATGATGATCATCGCCCACTGTCCTTCGAGCCAGACGGACGCCAGTCACCACACCGTGAAATATGTTGTTTTCTGGTGGCAGTACACTGTGTGAGGCCTCTGTTGGCCGGAGTCAACCTACGTGGTACGCAAGCCGGGTCAGTTCGATACGGAGAGCAAGCTGTTCCCCGTGGAGCAGGCCTGTCCCTCTCCGTGCGGCCGATGAACCCAAAGGAACGGCAGAGACCCAGCAAAGCCGCCAGCGTTGAGTGCCTCCTAAGACAGCCTCAGGGAATCCAGCTCGATTTATCCCTCGGGGTTGACAATGAACTGGACTGGTCAAAGAACACTCAGGCTGTCTACAAGAAGGGTCAGAGCCGTCTCTATTTCCTGAGGAGACTGAGGTCCTTTAACATCTGCCAGACGATGCTGAGGATGTTCTACGAGTCTGTGGTGGCCAGTGCTATCGTGTTTGCTGTTGTGTGCTGGGGCAGCAGGCTGAGGGTAGCAGACACCAACAGATTCAACAAACCCATTCGTAAGGCCAGTGATGTTGTGGGGGTGGAACTGGACTCTCTGACGGTGGTGTCTGAAAAGAGGATGTTGTCCAAGTTGCATGCCATCTTGGACAATGACTCCCATCCACTCCATAATGTACTGGTAAGGCACAGGAGTACATTCAGCCAGAGACTCATTCCACCGAGATGCAACACTGAGCGTCACAGGAAATCATTCCTGCCTGTGGCCATCAAACTTTACAACTCCTCCCTCGGAGTGTCAGACACCCTGAGCCAATAGGCTGGTCCTGGACTTATTTCCACTGGGCACGATTAACATTATTATTTAATTATTTATGGTTTTATGTTGCTATATTTCTACACTATTCTTGGTTGGTGTGACTGTAACGAAACCTAATTTCCCCCAGGATCAATAAAGTCTGTCTGTCTGTCTACTCCCAAAGCCTTCCCTGTGAGTGGGTCTAGCCGCAAGCCAGCGGGGGGTTGAAATCAGAGTTTCCCCTGCTCCTAAACGAGCTGAAGAGCCTCATCTGCCCGAAAACAGAGGAGCGCGTGGGGCTAAGCACACGCCCTTGAGGTGCGCCTTTATCGGAGCGAGGAGAGGCGTTATCACCGATCCTCACCGACTGAGAAAGGGAATGGGAGAGGAAATTTAATGCAGACAAGGGTGAGGTGTGGCACTCGGGAAGGACAAACCCGGACAGGGCACTGCAGAGTGCAGTGGGACAGAGGGGCCCGGGAACACAGGCCCATAATTCCTCAATGGGCTTTCTGCCCATTGGCCTTCGTAAACTAAGCCGTTGTGCGGTGGAGTTGAGATGTCACGTTGGAAGTTGCATCAGGTGTTGGTGAGGCCGACCTTGGAGTATTCACAGCAGTTCTGGTCATCTTTTGGCGAGTTCTAGGTATCCACCACTCTCTGTGTAAAGAAAAACATTCTCCCTCTCACCTTAAACCTCTGCCCTCTGGTATTCAACCCTGGCAAGAAAGACTGACTGGTCTAGCTACACCTCCCATAATCTGACAAACCTTTATCTGGTTCCCCCCTCGGCCTCCAACGCTCCAGAGAAAACAACCCAAGTTTGTCTGACTTCTCCACACTCTCTAAGCCAGGCCTCACCATGGTGAACCCCTTCGGCACCCTCTCCAAACCCCCCTTCACACCATTCCTGTAATGGGCGACACACGATACTCCCAGTCCGGTCCGACTGTTGTAATGTGACTTCTCGTACTCAGCGTCCCAGCTAATGAAGGCCTGCGCAGCCAATGTCAGGGAACTTTGGTCTTGGATCTTAAGTTCTCTCTGTACATCAATGTTCCTACCGTCAACTGCGCTCTTTCCCCTTGCGTTAGATCTTCCACATTACAAATCTCCACTCCAAACTGGAGCTGATTGATACCCCGCAGTTTCCTTTGGCGACCTCCTACACTGTGCACACCTCCGTCAGGTTTCAGTACCATCTACAAACGGACAAATCGACAGTTCCATCTGTATCGTTGCTACATCAGACAGACAGACTTTATTGATCCTGAGGGAAATTGGGTTTCGTTACAGCCGCAACAACCAAGAATAGTGTCGAAATATAAAACCATAAATAATTAAATAATAATAAGTTAATCGTGCCCAGTGGAAATAAGTCCCGGACCAGCCTATTGGCTCAGGGTGTCTGACACTCCGAGGGAGGAGTTGTAAAGTTTGATGGTCACAGGCAGGAATTACTTCCTGTGACGCTCAGTGTTACATCTCGGTGGAATGAGTCCCTGGCTGAATGTACTCCTGTGCCTAACCGGTACATTATGGAGTGGATGGGAGACATTGTCCAAGATGGCATGCAACTTGGACAGCATCCTCTTTTCAGACGCCACTGTCAGAGAGTCCAGTACCACACCCACAACATCACTGGCCTTATGAATGAGTTTGTTGATTCTGTTGGTGTCTGCTACCCTCAGCCTGCTGCCCCAGCACACAACAGCAAACACGATAGCACTGGCCACCACAGACTCATAGAACATCCTCAGCATCGTCTGGCAGATGTTAAAGGACCTCAGTCTCCTCAGGAAGTAGAGACGGCTCTGACCCTTCTTGTAGACAGCCTCCGTGTTCTTTGACCAGTCCAGTTTATTGTCAATTGTCAAGTTTATTGTCGGAGAAACAGTGGAGTTTCCCTTGTAAGATCAGCCTCCAGGCACACAGATTGATAGCCCATGTTGCAAAGAACGCTCATCTGGTCCTTCAGCATCCAGGCAGGGAGAGACCGACACTTGCCATCAGAAAGGGCGGCCTTGTCACGGACTGGAATGGCAGGCTATCTGAAATTGTTGAAGCGCTGGCTACGGTAAAGTTGTCCCAGGATGTCAGACTGTCCGTCTCCGCTGCTGCCCAAAGGGCAATGGATAATAGGTGCAGGGGTAGGCCATTCGGCCCTTCGAGCCAGCACCGCCATCCAATGTTATCATGGCTGATCATCCACAATCAGGACCCCGTTCCTGCCCTCTCCCCATATCCCTTGACTCCGCTATCTTTAAGAGCTCTATCCAACTCTCTCTTGAAGCATCCAGAGAATTGGCCTCCGCTGCCTTCTGGGGCAGAGCATTCCACATATCCACCACTCTCTGGGTGAAAAAGTTTTTCCTCAACTCTGTTCTAAATGGCCTACCCCTTATTCCTAAACTGTGGCCTCTGGTTCTGGACTCCACCAACATCAGGAACATGTTTCCTGCCTCCAGCGTGTCCAATCCCTTAACAATCTTATATGTTTCAATCACATCTCCTCTCAGAAGCGAGCAAGGGACAGGGAGAAGTACAGGAGGGGTGGTGAGTTGGTAAAAAGGCATCCACCCTACCAGTCTCTGCTCGAGGGCAGGGGGATGCGTAAAATGCTGGCTTTCCTGGGAGGAGGTTGCGCGGGACAATATCTGGGGACCCCGGAAAGGGCAGGGGTCTCATTCAGGATGTAAGTGACTGACTCTGATCTGACCGGCAGGTGAAGGTGGTCCTGGGGACCAATGTCATCAGTGGCCTTGTGGCTGGTGTGGGGATCATTGCCTACTCCCTCTCCTTCTACCATCGCAAGTGGAATCACTGGGGCTACCGGCCGGTGAGCGACCCTTCTCGTCATCCTGCCCGCCTCCATCAGCTGCCCCCTCACCGTCCTCGTCACCGTAATCCACCTTCGCAGATCCGTGACCACCTCCCGCAACTACTCCTCTCCCCTTCCCCATGCAACAACCCTCCACTTCTCCGTGAAACCTTCCCCCATACACTTAACCGACCCCATCACCGCTCCATCCCCAACACCCCATCTCCGTCACCCCCTCCCTCTACGACACACCTCCCCATCCCCTCTCCATGACCCCAGTACCCCCGCCATGTACAGACCGTCTCCGTGACCCCCGTCCCCTCTCCGTGTACTGACAGACTCCGTGACCCCGTCCCCTCTCTGTGTACTGACGGTCTCCGTGACCCCATCCCCTCTCCGTGTACGGACCGTCTCCGTGACCCCGTACCCTCTCCGTGTACAGACCGTCTCCGTGACCCCCGTCCCGTCTCCGTGTACAGACAGTCTCCGTGACCCCCGTCCCCTCTCCGTGTACAGACCGTCTCCGTGACCCTGTCCCCTCTCCGTGTACAGACCGTCTCCGCGACACCCATCATCTCTCCGTGTACGGACCGTCTCCATGACCCCCATCCCCTCTCCGTGACCCCGTCCCCTCTCCGTGTACAGACCTTCTCCGTGGCCCTCATCCCCTCTCCGTGTACAGACCGTCTCCGTGACCCCGTCCCCTCTCCGTGACCCCGTCCCCTCTCCGTGACCCCGTCCCCTCTCCGTGACACCGTCCTCTCTCCGTGACCCCCGTCCCATCTCCGTGTACTGACTGTCTCCGTGACCCACGTCCCCTCTCCGTGTACTGACCGTCTCCGTGACCCCGTCCCCTCTCCGTGACCCCCGTCCCATCTCCGTGTACTGACTGTCTCCGTGACCCCCGTCCCCTCTCCGTGTACTGACCGTCTCCATGACCCCGTCCCCTCTCCGTGTACAGACCGTCTCCGCGTCCCCCGTCCCCTCTCCGTGTACAGACCGTCTCCGTGACCCTGTCCCCTCTCCGTGTACAGACCGTCTCCGCGACACCCATCACCTCTCAGTGTACGGACCGTCTCCATGACCCCCATCCACTCTCCGTGACCCCGTCCCCTCTCCGTGTACAAACCTTCTCCGTGGCCCTCATCCCCTCCCCGTGCACAGACTGTCTCCGTGACCCCGTCCCCTCTCCGTGTACAGACCGTCTCCGTGACCCTGTCCCCTCTCCGTGTACAGACCTTCTCCGTGGCCCTCATCCCCTCTCCGTGTACAGACCGTCTCCGTGACTCCCGTCCCCTCTCCGTGTACAGACCGTCTCCGCGACACCCATCACCTCTCCGTGTACGGACCGTCTCCATGACCCCCATCCCCTCTCCGTGACCCCGTCCCCTCTCCGTGTACAGACCTTCTCCGTGGCCCTCATCCCCTCTCCGTGTACAGACCGTCTCCGTGACCCCGTCCCCTCTCCGTGACCCCGTCCACTCTCCGTGACCCCGTCCCCTCTCCGTGACCCCGTCCCCTCTCCGTGACCCCCGTCCCATCTCCGTGTACTGACCGTCTCCGTGACCCCGTCCCCTCTCCGTGACCCCCGTCCCATCTCCGTGTACTGACTGTCTCCGTGACCCCCGTCCACTCTCCGTGTACTGACCGTCTCCGTGACCCCGTCCCCTCTCCGTGACCCCCGTCCCATCTCCGTGTACTGACCGTCTCCGTGACCCCGTCCCCTCTCCGTGACCCCCGTCCCATCTCCGTGTACTGACTGTCTCCGTGACCCCCGTCCACTCTCCGTGTACTGACCGTCTCCGTGACCCCGTCCCCTCTCCGTGTACAGACCGTCTCCGCGACCCCCGTCCCCTCTCCGTGTACTGACCGTCTCCGCGACCCCGTCCCCTCTCCGTGTACAGACCGTCTCCGTGACCCCCATCCCCTCTCCGTGTTCAGACCGTCTCCGCGACGCCCATCCCCTCTCCGTGTACTGACCATCTCCGTGACCCCGTCCCCACTCCGTGTACTGACCGTCTCCGTGACCCCGTCCCCACTCCGTGTACTGACCGTCTCCGTGACCCCGTCCCCTCTCCGTGTACTTACCGTCTCCGTGACCCCGACCCCTCTCCGTGGACTGACCATATCCGTGACCCCGTCCCCACTCCGTGTACAGGCCGTCTCCGTGACCACGTCCCCACTCCGTGTACTGACCGTCTCCGTGACCCCGTCCCCTCTCCGTGTACAGACCGTCTCCGTGACCCCGTCGCCACTCCGTGTACAGACCGTCTCCGTAACCCCGTCCCCTCTCCGTGTACTTACCGTCTCCGTGACCCCGTCCCCTCTCCGTGTACTTACCGTCTCCGTAACCCCGTCCCCTCTCCGTGTACTGACCATATCCGTGACCCCGTCCCCACTCCGTGTACAGGCCGTCTCCGTGACCACGTCCCCACTCCGTGTACAGACCGTCACCGTGACCCCCGTACCCTCTCCGTGTACAGACCGTATCCGTGACCCCGTCCCCTCTCCGTTTACAGACCGTCTCCGTGACCCCATCCCCTCTCCGTGTACTGACCGTCTCCGTGATCTCCGTCCCCACTCCATGTACAGACCGTCTCGGTGACCCCGTCCCCTCTCCGTGACCCCGTCCCCTCTCCGTGTACCGACCGTCTCCGTGACCCCGTCCTCTCTCCGTGTACAGACCGTCTCCGTGACCCCCGTCCCCTCTCCGTGTACTGACCGTCTCCGTGACCCCGTCCCCTCTCCGTGTACTGACCGTCTCCATGACCCCCGTCCCCTCTCCGTGTACTGACCGTCTCCGTGACCCCGTCCCCTCTCCGTGTACTGACTGTCTCCGTGACCCCCGTCCCCTCTCCGTGTACAGACCGTCTCCGTGACCCCGTCCCCTCTCCGTGTACGGACCGTCTCCATGACCCCATCCCCTCTCCGTGTACAGACCGTCTCCGTGACCCCGTCCCCTCTCCGTGTACGGACCGTCTCCGTGACCCCATCCCCTCTCCGTGTACTGACCGTCTCCGTGAACCCCGTCCCCTCTCCGTGTACTGACCGTATCCGTGACCCCGACCTCTCCGTGTACAGACCGTCTCCGTGACCCCGTCCCCACTCCGAGTACAGGCCGTCTCCGTGACCACGTCCCCACTCCGTGTACTGACCGTCTCCGTGACCCCGTCCCCTCTCCGTGTACTGACCGTCTCCGTGACCCCGTCCCCTCTCCGTGTACTGACCGTCTCCGTGACCCCGTCCCCTCTCCGTGTACTGACCATCTCCGTGACCCCGTACTGACCGTCTCCGTGACCCCCGTCCCTTCTTTGTGTACTGACCGTCTCCGTGACCCCGTCCCCTCTCCTTGTACAGACCATCTCCGTGATCCCCGTCCCCTCTCCGTGTACTGACCGTCTCCGTGACCCCGTCCCCTCTCCGTGTACTGACCGTCTCCATGACCCCCGTCCCCTCTCCGTGTACAGACCGTCTCCGTGACCCCGTCCCCTCTCCGTGTACTGACCGTCTCCGTGACCCCGTCCCCTCTCCGTGTACTGACCGTCTCCGTGACCCCGTCCCCTCTCCGTGACCCCCGTCCCCTCTCCGTGTACTGACCGTCTCCGTGACCCCGTCCCCTCTCCGTGTACTGACCGTCTCCGTGACCCCGTCCGCTCTCCGTGTACTGACCATCTCCGTGACCCCGTACTGACCGTCTCCGTGACCCCCGTCCCTTCTTTGTGTACTGACCGTCTCCGTGACCCCGTCCCCTCTCCTTGTACAGACCATCTCCGTGATCCCCGTCCCCTCTCCGTGTACTGACCGTCTCCGTGACCCCGTCCCCTCTCCGTGTACTGACCGTCTCCATGACCCCCGTCCCCTCTCCGTGTACAGACCGTCTCCGTGACCCCGTCCCCTCTCCGTGTACTGACCGTCTCCGTGACCCCGTCCCCTCTCCGTGTACTGACCGTCTCCGTGACCCCGTCCCCTCTCCGTGACCCCCGTCCCCTCTCCGTGTACTGACCGTCTCCGTGACCCCGTCCCCTCTCCGTGTACAGACCGTCTCCGCGACCCCCGTCCCCTCTCCGTGTACTGACCGTCTCCGCGACCCCGTCCCCTCTCCGTGTACAGACCGTCTCCGTGACCCCCATCCCCTCTCCGTGTTCAGACCGTCTCCGCGACGCCCATCCCCTCTCCGTGTACTGACCATCTCCGTGACCCCGTCCCCACTCCGTGTACTGACCGTCTCCGTGACCCCGTCCCCACTCCGTGTACTGACCGTCTCCATGACCCCGTCCCCTCTCCGTGTACTTACCGTCTCCGTGACCCCGACCCCTCTCCGTGGACTGACCATATCCGTGACCCCGTCCCCACTCCGTGTACAGGCCGTCTCCGTGACCACGTCCCCACTCCGTGTACTGACCGTCTCCGTGACCCCGTCCCCTCTCCGTGTACAGACCGTCTCCGTGACCCCGTCGCCACTCCGTGTACAGACCGTCTCCGTAACCCCGTCCCCTCTCCGTGTACTTACCGTCTCCGTGACCCCGTCCCCTCTCCGTGTACTTACCGTCTCCGTAACCCCGTCCCCTCTCCGTGTACTGACCATATCCGTGACCCCGTCCCCACTCCGTGTACAGGCCGTCTCCGTGACCACGTCCCCACTCCGTGTACAGACCGTCACCGTGACCCCCGTACCCTCTCCGTGTACAGACCGTATCCGTGACCCCGTCCCCTCTCCGTTTACAGACCGTCTCCGTGACCCCATCCCCTCTCCGTGTACTGACCGTCTCCGTGATCTCCGTCCCCACTCCATGTACAGACCGTCTCGGTGACCCCGTCCCCTCTCCGTGACCCCGTCCCCTCTCCGTGTACCGACCGTCTCCGTGACCCCGTCCTCTCTCCGTGTACAGACCGTCTCCGTGACCCCCGTCCCCTCTCCGTGTACTGACCGTCTCCGTGACCCCGTCCCCTCTCCGTGTACTGACCGTCTCCATGACCCCCGTCCCCTCTCCGTGTACTGACCGTCTCCGTGACCCCGTCCCCTCTCCGTGTACTGACTGTCTCCGTGACCCCCGTCCCCTCTCCGTGTACAGACCGTCTCCGTGACCCCGTCCCCTCTCCGTGTACGGACCGTCTCCATGACCCCATCCCCTCTCCGTGTACAGACCGTCTCCGTGACCCCGTCCCCTCTCCGTGTACGGACCGTCTCCGTGACCCCATCCCCTCTCCGTGTACTGACCGTCTCCGTGACCCCCGTCCCCTCTCCGTGTACTGACCGTATCCGTGACCCCGACCTC
Source organism: Hypanus sabinus (assembly GCF_030144855.1). NCBI lineage: Eukaryota > Metazoa > Chordata > Chondrichthyes > Myliobatiformes > Dasyatidae > Hypanus > Hypanus sabinus. Next base: position 164,599 of record NW_026781818.1, read on the forward strand.
TCCGTGTACAGACCGTCTCCGTGACCCCGTCCCCACTCCGAGTACAGGCCGTCTCCGTGACCACGTCCCCACTCCGTGTACTGACCGTCTCCGTGACCCCGTCCCCTCTCCGTGTACTGACCGTCTCCGTGACCCCGTCCCCTCTCCGTGTACTGACCGTCTCCGTGACCCCGTCCCCTCTCCGTGTACTGACCATCTCCGTGACCCCGTACTGACCGTCTCCGTGACCCCCGTCCCTTCTTTGTGTACTGACCGTCTCCGTGACCCCGTCCCCTCTCCTTGTACAGACCATCTCCGTGATCCCCGTCCCCTCTCCGTGTACTGACCGTCTCCGTGACCCCGTCCCCTCTCCGTGTACTGACCGTCTCCATGACCCCCGTCCCCTCTCCGTGTACAGACCGTCTCCGTGACCCCGTCCCCTCTCCGTGTACTGACCGTCTCCGTGACCCCGTCCCCTCTCCGTGTACTGACCGTCTCCGTGACCCCGTCCCCTCTCCGTGACCCCCGTCCCCTCTCCGTGTACTGACCGTCTCCGTGACCCCGTCCCCTCTCCGTGTACTGACCGTCTCCGTGACCCCGTCCCCTCTCCGTGTACTGACCATCTCCGTGACCCCGTACTGACCGTCTCCGTGACCCCCGTCCCTTCTTTGTGTACTGACCGTCTCCGTGACCCCGTCCCCTCTCCTTGTACAGACCATCTCCGTGATCCCCGTCCCCTCTCCGTGTACTGACCGTCTCCGTGACCCCGTCCCCTCTCCGTGTACTGACCGTCTCCGTGACCCCGTCCCCTCTCCGTGTACTGACCGTCTCCGTGACCCCCGTCCCCTCTTCGTGTACTGACCGTCTCCGTGACCCCCGTCCCCTCTCCGTGTACAGACCGTCTCCGTGACCCCGTCCCCTCTTCATGTACTGACCGTCTCCATGACCCCCGTCCCCTCTCCGTGACCCCGTCCCCTCTCCATGACCCCGTCCCCTCTCCGTGACCCCGTCCCCTCTCCGTGTACTAACCGTCTCCATGACCCCCGTCCCCTCTCCGTGTACTGACCGTCTCCGTGACCCCGTCCCCTCTCCGTGACCCCGTCCCCTCTCCGTGTACTGACCATCTCCGTGACCCGGTCCCCTCTCCGTGACCCCGTCCCCTCTCTGTGTACGGACCGTCTCCGTGACCCCGTCCCCTCTCCGTGTACGGACCGTCTCCGTGACCCTGTCCCCTCTCCGTGACCCCGTCCCCTCTCCGTGTACAGACCGTCTCTGTGACCCTGTCCCCTCTCCGTGTACAGACCGTCTCCGTGACCCCGTACTGACCGTCTCCGTGACCCCGTCCCCTCTCCTTGTACAGACCATCTCGGTGATCCCCGTCCCCTCTCCGTGTACTGACCGTCTCTGTGACCACGTCCCCTCTCCGTGTACTGACCGTCTCCATGACCCCCATCCCCTCTCCGTGTACTGACCGTCTCCGTGACCCCGTCCCCTCTCCGTGTACTGACTGTCTCCGTGACCCCCGTCCCCTCTCCGTGTACTGACCGTCTCCGTGACCCCCGTCCCCTCTCCGTGTACAGACCGTCTCCGTGACCACGTCCCCTCTTCATGTACTGACCGTCTCCATGACCCCCGTCCCCTCTCCGTGTACTGACCCTCTCCGTGACCCCGTCCCCTCTCCGTGTACTGACCGTCTCCATGACCCCCGTCCCCTCTCCGTGTACTGACCGTCTCCGTGACCCCGTCCCCTCTCCGTGACCCCGTCCCCTCTCCGTGTACTGACCGTCTCCGTGACCCCATCCCCTCTCCGTGTACTGACCGTCTCCGTGATCTCCGTCCCCACTCCATGTACAGACCGTCTCCGTGACCTCGTCCCCTCTCCGTGACCCCGTCCCCTCTCTGCGTACTGACCGTCTCCGTGACCACGTCCCCTCTCCGTGTACTGACCGTCTCCGTGACCCCCGTCCCCTCTCCGTGTACTGACCGTCTCCGTGACCCCGTCCCCTCTCCGTGTACTGACCGTCTCCGTGAACCCCGTCCCCTCTCCGTGTACTGACCGTCTCCGTGACCCCGTCCCCTCTCCGTGACCCCCGTCCCCTCTCCGTGACCCCGTCCCCTCTCCGTGTACTGACCGTCTCCGTGACCCCGTCCCCTCTCCGTGACCCCCGTCCCCTCTCCGTGTACTGACTGTCTCCGTGACCCCGTCCCCTCTCCGTGTACTGACCGTCTCCGTGACCCCGTCCCCTCTCCGTGTACTGACCATCTCCGTGACCCCGTACTGACCGTCTCCGTGACACCCGTCCCTTCTTTGTGTACTGACCGTCTCCGTGACCCCGTCCCCTCTCCTTGTACAGACCATCTCCGTGATCCCCGTCCCCTCTCCGTGTACTGACCGTCTCCGTGACCCCGTCCCCTCTCCGTGTACTGACCGTCTCCATGACCCCCGTCCCCTCTCCGTGTACAGACCGTCTCCGTGACCCCGTCCCCTCTCCGTGTACTGACCGTCTCCGTGACCCCGTCCCCTCTCCGTGTACTGACCGTCTCCGTGACCCCGTCCCCTCTCCGTGACCCCCGTCCCCTCTCCGTGTACTGACCGTCTCCGTGACCCCGTCCCCTCTCCGTGTACTGACCGTCTCCGTGACCCCGTCCCCTCTCCGTGTACTGACCATCTCCGTGACCCCGTACTGACCGTCTCCGTGACCCCCGTCCCTTCTTTGTGTACTGACCGTCTCCGTGACCCCGTCCCCTCTCCTTGTACAGACCATCTCCGTGATCCCCGTCCCCTCTCCGTGTACTGACCGTCTCCGTGACCCCGTCCCCTCTCCGTGTACTGACCGTCTCCGTGACCCCGTCCCCTCTCCGTGTACTGACTGTCTCCGTGACCCCCGTCCCCTCTCCGTGTACTGACCGTCTCCGTGACCCCCGTCCCCTCTCCGTGTACAGACCGTCTCCGTGACCCCGTCCCCTCTTCATGTACTGACCGTCTCCATGACCCCCGTCCCCTCTCCGTGTACTGACCCTCTCCGTGACCCCGTCCCCTCTCCGTGACCCCGTCCCCTCTCCGTGTACTAACCGTCTCCATGACCCCCGTCCCCTCTCCGTGTACTGACCGTCTCCGTGACCCCGTCCCCTCTCCGTGACCCCGTCCCCTCTCCGTGTACTGACCATCTCCGTGACCCCGTCCCCTCTCCGTGACCCCGTCCCCTCTCTGTGTACTGACCGTCTCCGTGACCACGTCCCCTCTCCGTGTACTGACCGTCTCCGTGACCCCCGTCCCCTCTCCGTGTACTGACCGTCTCCGTGACCCCGTTCCCTCTCCGTGTACTGACCGTCTCCGTGAACCCCGTCCCCTCTCCGTGTACTGACCGTCTCCGTGACCCCGTCCCCTCTCCGTGACCCCCGTCCCCTCTCCGTGTACTGACCGTCTCCGTGACCCCGTCCCCTCTCCGTGTACTGACCGTCTCCGTGACCCCGTCCCCTCTCCGCGTACTGACCGTCTCCGTGAACCCCGTCCCCTCTCCGTGTACTGACCATCTCCGTTACCCCGTCCCCTCTCCGTGTACTGACCGTCTCCATGACCCCGTCCCCTCTCCGTGTACTGACCGTCTCCGTGACCCCGTCCCCTCTCCGTGACCCCCGTCCCCTCTCCGTGTACTGACCGTCTCCGTGACCCCGTCCCCTCTCCGTGTACTGACCGTCTCCGTGACCCCGTCCCCTCTCCGCGTACTGACCGTCTCCGTGAACCCCGTCCCCTCTCCGTGTACTGACCATCTCCGTGACCCCGTCCCCTCTCCGTGACCCCGTCCCCTCTCCGTGTACTGACCGTCTCCGTGACCCCGTCCCCTCTCCGTGACCCCGTCCCCTCTCCGTGTACTGACCGTCTCCGTGACCCCGTCCCCTCTCCGTGACCCCCGTCCCCTCTCCGTGTACTGACCGTCTCCGTGACCCCGTCCCCTCTCCGTGTACTGACCGTCTCCGTGACCCCGTCCCCTCTCCGTGTACTGACCGTCTCCGTGACCCCGTCCCCTCTCCGTGACCCCCGTCCCCTCTGCGTGTACTGACCGTCTCCGTGCTCTGGTGATCAGACAGCCCAGGTCGCCTTTGTGCTCCTTCTGCAAATGTTCACCGTGGCGGAGCTTGTCCTGGCTGTCATCTCAGCCGTGTTAATCGCCCGGTACTTCTTCCGCTGTTGCAACCTCAACGCTGTCTCGGTAAGTTGATCACACGTGCTGACAGTCCCCTTCTCTGTATCCCCCGGGTCAGACCCACACACCGGGAGCACCGTGCACAGTTCCCGTCTCCGTATTCCCCCCAGGTCAGACCCACACACCGGGAGCACCGTGCACAGTTCACGTCTCCATATCCCCCGGGTCAGACCCACACACCGGGAGCACCGTGTACAGTTCCCGTCTCCATATCCACCCGGGTCAGACCCACACACCGGGAGCACCGTGCACAGTTCCCGTCTCCGTATCCCCGCCCCCCCCCCCGGGTCAGACCCACACACCGGGAGCACCGTGCACAGTTCCCATCTCCGTATCCCCCAGGGTCAGACCCACACACCGGGAGCACCGTGCACAGTTCCCGTCTCCGTATCCCACTGGGTCAGACCCACACACTGGGAGCACCGTGCACAGTTCCCGTCTCCATATCCCCCGGGTCAGACCCACACACCGGGAGCACCGTGCACAGTTCCCGTCTCCGTATCCCCCCGGGTCAGACCCACACACCGGGAGCACCGTGCACAGTTCCCGTCTCCGTATCCCCCTGGGTCAGACCCACACACCGGGAGCACCGTGCACAGTTCCCGTCTCCGTATCCTCCTGGGTCAGACCCACTCACACCGGGAGCACCGTGCACAGTTCCCGTCTCTGTATCCCCCTGGGTCAGACCCACACACCGGGAGCACCGTGCACAGTTCCCGTCTCCGTATCCCCCCGGGTCAGACCCACACACTGGGAGCACCGTGCACAGTTCCCGTCTCTGTATCCCCCTGGGTCAGACCCACACACACCGGGAACACTGTGCACAGCTCCCGTCTCCGTATCCCCCCTGGGTCAGACCCACACACCTGGAGCACCGTGCACAGTTCCCGTCTCCGTATCCGCCCGGGTCAGACCCACACACCGGGAGCACTGTGCACAGTTCCCATCTCCGTATCCCCCCGGGTCAGACCCACACACCGGGAGCACCGTGTACAGTTCCCGTCCCCGAATCCCCCGGGTCAGACCCACACACCGGGAGCACCGTGTACAGTTCCCGTCTCCGTATCCCCCTGGGTCAGACCCACACACTGGGAGCACCGTGCACAGTTCCCGTCTCTGTATCCCCCTGGGTCAGACCCACACACCGGGAGCACTGTGTACAGTTCCCGTCTCCGTATCCCCCTGGGTCAGACCCACACACTGGGAGCACCGTGCACAGTTCCCGTCTCTGTATCCCCCTGGGTCAGACCCACACACCGGGAGCACCGTGCACAGTTCCCGTCTCTGTATCCCCCTGGGTCAGACCCACACACCGGGAGCACCGTGCACAGTTCCCGTCTCCATATCCCCCCGGGTCAGACCCACACACCGGGAGCACCGTGCACAGTTCCCGTCTCCGTATCCCCCCGGGTCAGACCCACACACCGGGAGCACCGTGTACAGTTCCCATCTCCGTATCCTCCTGGGTCAGACCCACACACCGGGAGCACCGTGCACAGTTCCCGTCTCCGTATCCCCCCGGGTCAGACCCACTCACACCGGCAGCACCGTGTACAGTTCCCGTCTCCGTATCCCCCTGGGTCAGACCCACACACCGGGAGCACCGTGCACAGTTCCCATCTCCGTATCCCCCCGGGTCAGACCCACACACCGGGAGCACCGTGCACAGTTCCCGTCTCTGTATCCCCCTGGGTCAGACCCACACACCGGGAGCACCGTGCACAGTTCCCGTCTCCATATCCCCCCGGGTCAGACCCACACACCGGGAGCACCGTGCACAGTTCCCGTCTCCGTATCACTCCGGGTCAGACCCACACACCGGGAGCACCGTGTACAGTTCCCATCTCCGTATCCTCCTGGGTCAGACCCACACACCGGGAGCACCGTGCACAGTTCCCGTCTCCGTATCCCCCTGGGTCAGACCCACACTCTGGGAGCACCGTGCACAGTTCCCGTCTCTGTATCCCCCTGGGTCAGACCCACACACCGGGAGCACCGTGCACAGTTCCCGTCTCCGTATCCCCCTGGGTCAGACCCACACACCGGGAGCACCGTGCACAGTTTCCATCTCCGTATCCCCCCGGGTCAGACCCACACACCGGGAGCACCGTGCACAGCTCCCGTCTCCGTATCCGCCCGGGTCAGACCCACACACCGTGAGCACAGTTCACAGTTCCCATCTCCGTATCCCCCTGGGTCAGACCCACACACCAGGAGCACCGTGCACAGTTCCCGTCTCCGTATCCGCCCGGGTCAGACCCACACACCGTGAGCACAGTTCACAGTTCCCATCTCCGTATCCCCCTGGGTCAGACCCACACACCAGGAGCACCGTGCACAGTTCCCGTCTCCGTATCCCCCTGGGTCAGACCCACACACCAGGAGCACCGTGCACAGTTCCCGTCTCCATATCCCCCTGGGTCAGACCCACACACCGGGAGCACCGTGTACAGTTCCCGTCTCCGTATCCCCCTGGGTCAGACCCACACACCTGGAGCACCGTGCACAGTTCCCGTCTCCGTATCCCCCTGGGTCAGACCCACACATCAGGAGCACCGTGCACAGTTCCCGTCTCCGTATCCCCCCAGGTCAGGCCCACACACCGGGAGCACCGTGCACAGTTCCCGTCTCCGTATCCCCCTGGGTCAGACCCACACATCGGGAGCACCGTGCACAGTTCCCGTCTCCGTATCCCCCCGGGTCAGACCCACACACCGGGAGCACCGTGCACAGTTCCCGTCTCCGTATCCCCCTGGGTCAGACCCACACACCGGGAGCACCGTGCACAGTTCCCGTCTCCATATCCACCCGGGTCAGACCCACACACCGGGAGCACCGTGCACAGTTCCCGTCTCCGTATCCCCCCGGGTCAGACCCACACACCAGGAGCACCGTGCACAGTTCCCGTCTCCGTATCCCCCCGGGTCAGACCCACACACCGGGAGCACCGTGCACATTTCCCGTCTCCGTATCCCCCCGGGTCAGACCCACACACCGGGAGCACCGTGCACAGTTCCCGTCTCCGTATAACCCCGGGTCAGACCCACACACCGGGAGCACCGTGCACAGTTCCCGTCTCCGTATCCCCCCGGGTCAGACCCACACACCGGGAGCACCGTGCACAGTTTCCATCTCCGTATCCCCCTGGGTCAGACCCACACACCGGGAGTACCGTGCACAGTCAGACCCACACACTGGGAGAACCGTGCACAGTTCCCGTCTCCGTATCCCCCGGGTCAGACCCACACACCGGGAGCACCGTGCACAGTTCCCGTCTCCGTATCCCCCGGGTCAGACCCACACACCGGGAGCACCGTGCACAGTTCCCGTCTCCGTATCCCCCCGGGTCAGACCCACACACCGGGAGCACCGTGTACAGTTCCCGTCTCTGTATCCCCCTGGGTCAGACCCACACACCGGGAGCACCGTGCACAGTTCCCGTCTCCGTATCCCCCGGGTCAGACCCACACACCATTGGCAGCAGTTGCAGGAGTCGGCCATTCAGCCCTTCCTGCCAGCACCGCCATTCACTGTGATCATGGCTGATCATACACAATCAGTACCCCGTTCCTGCCCTCTCCCCATATCCCTTGACCCCGCTATCTATAAGAGCTCTATCTAACTCTCTCTTGAATGCATCCAGAGACTTGGCCTCCACTGCCTTCTGGGGCAGAGCATTCCACATATCCACCACTCTCTGGGTGAGGAAGTTTTTCCTCAACTCCGTTCGAAATACCCTGTCCTTTATTCTTAAACTGCGGCCTCCAGTTCTGGACTCCCCCCAACATTGGGAAGATGTTTCCTGCCCCCAGCGTGTCCAATCCTTTAATAATCTTACATGTTTCAATCAGATCCCCTCTCATCCTTCTGAATTCCAGTGTATACAAGCCCAGTCGCTCCAATCTTTCAACATATGACAGTCCCGCCATCTCGGGAATTAACCTTGTGAACCTACGCTCCACTCTCAAGAAAGGCAAGAATGTCCTTCCTCAGATTGGGAGACCAGACCTGCACACAGTACTCCAGGTGGGGTCTCACCAGGGCCCTCAAAAACAAACACTAAATCTAATCACCCGCAAGACTAATCTGCAGATGCTGGAAATCTAATCTGGCCAGGGCGGACTACCCGAACCCCCCAGCAAAGTGAGGGGACTTCTCTGCCTCTTTGGTCACTCGCCCTAAGCTATTGGGGTATGGCGTCTACGTCTGTGCTGGGACAGATAAAACGACCCGATGTGGGACAGGTTCCTGGAAGTGTTGGGGCGGACGGACATGCTTGATCAGGGAAGTGGTCAACAGGAGGAGCAGGCCACTCTTATTTCTTTCTCTACCTTGCGCCAGATTCCACCTCGTGCGACGCTGGTCACAGACGCCCGCGGTCCCTGCTGCCGGACCAGCTGAGATCTTGCTCCGCGTCCGGGACCCAGTGGTTCCTCACGCAGTTTCTCGCTCTGTCCAGGCCCGGTAAGTTGGGGTCGGAGCAGGGGAGGAAGAGTTGACGTCTCCGATGGACTGTAGCCACTCGCAAGAAGCGTGGAACAATAAGCCCGCAGTCCTTTGGGCGCAGAGCTTGGAAAAAGCGATGCTACAGAATTTTAGCTCCATAAATCAGCGAGATGTTTGTTATGCCTCCCCTCTGAAGCGGGGACACCTCTTACTAGGGAGAGAGAGAGAGCCTGTGCTGTGTCCAGTGCCAGGTGAACGGAGTAGTCTTCGGGATACTGCAAGTCTGTGCCTTTATCGAAGCTTTGCTGCTCGCTTGAGTGCTCGGTGGAGGCTTTTTTGTTGGTGGGGGGGGGGGGGACCGTTGCCTTGCTGACGGGGGACGGGGCTTTGGGGTTCTAACATTTAACCGTCATTCATTCTTTGGGGCACTTGCGGATGTTTGCGGAGAAAAGGTTTCAGCATGATTCACATTGCTTTACATAATCTCCCAGCTGCGTGTGCTCGGACCACACTGACTGCCTGACATTTCCGGATGCCTCGGTGCATTTGACTGATGATTTTGGCGTGCATGGAAGCAGGAATGACGAGCCCGGGGCCTTTTTGGCAGCGTCAAGAAATGGCGAGCATGCCTCTTTCAAGCCGGTAAGGGCTGAGTTCGTGGGCTCCTCTTGCTCACAGAGCTGCATCATCTTGCCGCAGACTCGATCCTATTGCAACCCAGCGTGAGTTTCGCCTGTGACGCCGGAAAGCTTTCACCTGCCCGAGCTGAGTATGTTTGCAGACTTGGAGGTGCGTCACCCAAGTGTTTTGAGCTGGGGACGGTGTTTCCAGTAGGAATTTGGCGCCCATCGAGTACCAGCTGAGCCGTCCTCAAGCCCGCGCGAAAGCCAGCATCTCCTCTTTGGTTTGGGTGCGACGCTGCTCGGTATGAGCCAGTGCTCTTGAAGCATGTGCCGCCGGTTTCCGTGGGCCACTGCGGTTCTTGGTTAATTCGCTCCGGCCAAAGGACGCAATGCTGGTGGAGAGATGAGCTCGGCTTTAAGTGACGAGATCGACTTCTCCTGAGGGG